>NW_022755162.1:0-2826 GCF_011630105.1 Anneissia japonica | reverse complement strand
ACTGTGGGAAATAGCATACAGAATAAGTCTATGTCAAAGTCAATGATAAAAACAGTAAATAGGCAGTAAATACAGTAAGGTAACTATGAGACAAAAATATAGTTAATAATAAGGCAGTATAGAAATATAAAAATATACATACAATGATGAGAAATAATTATTGTTTAGGGTGTGCGCTAGTTGCGTGTAAGTATTGTTGGGTGTCAGTAGGTTTCTTATATATGGATGTACTAAGATGGCCAATGATCATAGTATTTGCATAAACTCACCACAATGATCATAGTATTTACATAAATGCACTACCATGACTATAGTATTTACATAAATGCACTACCATGATTCAGAAACACTGAACACAAAAAACATTAAAATAGAAAAACATGAATTAAAACGTACGGAAGTCTTCCATGGATAACCCAAAAAAGCCGGTAAATATCGTTCCAGCTTTTTTCCATTGGGGTCCATATGTACAATGAAAAAAATAACATTGATGACGTCAGCTCGTTAGCTAAAGAACTGCTGCAAGGTAAACGATTTATACAGTCTGAGACAATCGATGCATTTCATATCAGAATATCATTATTAATAGGCCCTAATCCATTGTAAATAAAAACAGTAAATATGCAGTAAATACAGTAAGGTAACTATGAGACAAAAATATAGTTAATAATAAGGCAGCTATAGAAATATAAAAATATACATACAATGATGAGAAATAATTATTGACGGTAATGTGCGAGGAATCCTAGATCAATGTTAAGGCCTAGTTCTATACAGTCTAATTGTGTAATCATTTTCTGTTCAGCTATTTCTCGTTCTAAACTATTTTTGAAAAATTCTTTCTTAACTACTTTCATATTCTTAATTGAGTGGTCAGAAGATGCAAAATGATTAGCTACAGGTTTTTGGGTGAGTTTGTGTTTGATGTCATGTTTATGACCATTAATCCGTTGTCTTAGTGTTTGTCCAGTTTGTCCGATGTAGAGAGCATTAGGGCAAATATTGCACGATATAGCATATATAAGGTTGGATAACATGCAGTTATAAGTGCCTTTTATGTTGAAATGATTATTGTTAGGTCCTTTGAGACAATGTTACTGGATTTGATATGTGGACAAAGTTTGCATGTCCTAGTATTGCAAGGGAATGTGCCATTGTCGCTGTTAGTGGGAAGTTTACTTTTAACTAAATGTTGTTTCAGATTAGGGGGCTGTTTAAAGGCAATGACAGGTTTGTCCTTAAAAATATCATTGAGGGCTTCATCATGTAGGACGGGTTGTAGATCATCGATGATGCGCTTTTGGGGTTTGTTGAGTGATGGGTGATACCATACCTCCATGGTGATACGTAGTTATTAACGGTGTGTGGTTAGAGGATGTCTTTTCGTTGTATTGCAGTAGGTCTTGGCGTGGTATACGCTTAGCTTTCTCTATCTGTTTGACAACTACTTGTGTGTCATACTTAAGTTTCTTAAAAGTGTTAGCTAGTTCTGTTAAATGATTATCTCTGTCTGTAGTATCAGAACAAATGCGGTTGTAACGGAGGGATTGGCTATATACAATAGACCGAGTAACATGTTTAGGGTGTGCGCTAGTTGCGTGTAAGTATTGTTGGGTGTCAGTAGGTTTCTTATATATGGATGTACTAAGATGGCCAATGGTCATACTAGTATTTGCATAAACTCACTACAATGATCATAGTATTTACATAAATGCACTACCATGATCATAGTATTTACATAAATGCACTACCATGACCATAGTATTTACATAAATGCACTACCATGATTCAGAAACACTGAACACAAAAAACATTAAAATAGAAAAACATGAATTAAAACGTACGGAAGTCTTCCATGGATAACCCAAAAAAGCCGGTAAATATCGTTCCAGCTTTTTTCCATTGGGGTCCATATGTACAATGAAAAAAATAACATTGATGACGTCAGCTCGTTAGCTAAAGAACTGCTGCAAGGTAAACGATTTATACAGTCTGAGACAATCGATGCATTTCATATCAGAATATCATTATTAATAGGCCCTAATCCATTGTAAATTAATTTTGCATGACGTGTTAGCGTCAGTAGACAACGAATGACTAAAATATGCACCAAGCAACCGCCTGAGGGTATCGTCAGTATAATAACAGGTAATATTTTCCAACAGCCAGAACATTTGACTTGCACATTTGCAGAACACACGGACTGACTTTGTTGGGCATTGGGGAAGCAGTTCATCAAACACAATAAAATTTGGTGTGTTTTTTTTTAACTCTGATATAAAATATGAATACCGGGTATTATATACCGTATCTCAAGAGAAAAAAAATACCGTTTCCTTAAACAATGTATAAAAATTCAAGTAAAATAAGGGCAATCTTTGACTGCAAATATGCTTGAATTGCGTAACTGTCCCGACGTAATCGGGAAGGGTACCCGATTCGACCGACCATTTAGCGTCGCCGAAAGCTGACGGCGATAGCCGCGTAGCAGACTTTTTGAAACCTAGGCTTTACGCTTCTGTCTCCTGGCCTAAAAGCATCAAGAGCAATGAATTATCTTGTGCAAATGAATGTAAAAAGTAAGTGGTAACAAGTATTTCTCATCGGAGAACACATGGAATAATGTGTCAATACAAACGCCTAATTTTTCCCCCAAAACTCTTATAGAGAAGAAACATGCTTATATGCGTACATAATATTCCCACGTAAGAGTTTTGGAACGGATCGTCGTCATTTTGCAGTACGTAATTCCCCCACGAGGGTTGGTCGCTAAAGATAATTCTATAAGTGACTTAGTAGGCTAAAAATTGTTTATTTATAGTACAG
>NW_022755161.1:0-1393 GCF_011630105.1 Anneissia japonica | reverse complement strand
CACGATCAGAAGGTGATCTCCGTGTCCGTCGACGTACCACAGACAAAGGTCGGAGTGGTGCCGGCTGGCGGCGTGCGCGACGTAGGAATCGACGCCGACCTCCTCGAAGTTCGCGTCCACCTTCCAGACGCCGCCGTCTTGTCGCTCGTTCGACAGATCGTACGTTTCCATTTCCTTAGTGCCCCCGCCGCTCAGCAGTAGGACGTGTTCGTCGATCCGGCACAAGGACACCGACTCGTTCGTTCGCGGCACCAGCGAATCCGACAATCTGACGAACGTGCCGTTGATCGGATTGTAGCGGAGCAACCGTATTCGAGGCTCCCGTCCGGACAAACCATGTACGCGAGGTTCCTCGCGACCGCTGTTCGGTAAAAAGAAGCGATCATGGAGGAGTTCTGGACGTGCACGAATGGACGAACGGAAGGTTTCGGCGGACGGCACGCAGGAGAAGTGCCGAAGGTCGCCGTCTGCGGAACGCTGTGACGGACGCCGTGCGCGTCGTCCTCGTTCATCGAGTGGTGCCGGAAGACGGACTTGGCGTATTCTGTCGCGTCCTTGAAGAGCTGGTCGATGGACGACAGATGAAAGAGCTTGCGGTGGACGCTCAGCAGCACGTCCGGATCGTTCAGCAACCTCGGTCGAATCAGACCGACCAGCGCGTGCTTGTCCCGCTTGCTTTCGCCGGGATTGGAGGTCAGCCACTTCCGTAAACGTTTTCGATCTTCGGACCTTCCACCGGATCGTCGTGTCTGGACGTATCGAGGCACGTGGCCAGCTCGTGCCATCGAAGCTCCTGCTGATGAAGCATCAGCTTGCCGAACGTCCTGCACACGGCCGAATCGACGGCATTCATCAGGGTCGGGGAACAGATGCGTACTGGGGTTCTCCTCGCTCTGAGCAGATCGTTCGCTGATAGTTCGTACACGGCCGAAACGAACACGCAGATCGCATCCTTGCAACCCGTCCGCTCTGCCATGTCCAAGCAGGCGACGCGCTCGTCGTACGAGAGCGCGTCCACGAAGTCTCGATCTCTGTCCTCGTTCATGAACTTGATCAGATCACGCACCAGTCTTGAATCGGCCGCGTCGTAGAGATCGACGACCCCGTTCGGCTTCCGGCTGTCGAACGTCGCCATTATCCACACCTTCGTCGTCTCGAACTCTGAAACGCGAACTTCGATCTGCTCCGATGTGTATAAGAACAGAGGATTCGTACGTTCGCCGACGTACGCGAGGTCGTTCCTCGCCTTCAGGTGATTCACCAAAAGCGACATCTTCCTGCCGATTCGAGGGCGTTCGTGACTCAGGCCTGTTCCGGGTACATAAATCACACATTTATGTTTTCCCCCCAGCTTCCCCTCTAAAGTTAAGACGTGTCTCGGAAGATGTCTGCT
>NW_022755160.1:0-922 GCF_011630105.1 Anneissia japonica | reverse complement strand
CAATTTATTATTTGAATAATACAGTTATTGGTTATCTGAAGTATCCCTTGAATAATGCAATTTTTAGTTATCTAGAGCATCCATTGAATAATATATTTGTTGGTTATCTGAAGCATCCATTAAATAATGCAGTGGTTGGTTATCTGCAGCATCCATTGAATAATGCAGTTGTTGGTTATCTGAAGTATCCATTGAATAATGCAGTTGTTGTTTATGTGAAGTATCCATTGAATAATGCAGTTGTTGTTTATCTGAAGTATCCATTAAATAATGCAGTTGTTGGTTATCTGAAGCAGTTGTTCGTTATCTGAAGCATCCACTCAATAATGCAGTTGTTGGTTAGCTGAAGCAATTGGATTTTGGCACTTTCCAATTGAACTTGTTTCCAATTGGATGTTATTAGCTCAATTGGAAAAATTCCAATATGAAAGTGCCAAAATCCAATTTTATCCCATTGGATTTTGGCACTTTCCAATTGGAATATTATCCAATTTGGTTTATAATATCCAATTGGATAAATCCCAGTTGGAAAGTGCCAAAATCCAATGGGATAATAAAATTGATCTCATCAGGCTTAAGCTTGTTGACATGGATCTGTATAAAGCTGGTCCTGTCTCTTATACACATCTTGTTTTATTTGTTTAAATCATACCCATCTTATGCGTTCTTAATTTATCTGTTGGAATCACGTCTTATACGTTCGTTCGTGTATTGCGCACTCGCGATTAAAGGCTGGCAGCAGTGTGGCGGCTGGTTCTCAATGCTAAAACCCTGGAGCGTGCATAGCCAATCAGCGCAAAGCATAAATCCATCTGCGCAACAAGCACATGGTTAAATGAATGATCGTTGCCCTTCCAAATTACGAACTTCTCAATTACGAACCTTCTATTTTACGAACGGTGTTTGGCCGATCACGTCATCA
>NW_022755159.1:0-917 GCF_011630105.1 Anneissia japonica | reverse complement strand
AGTCCCCGAATTGGTTTGCATCTTATTTACGACTTAAAACTGAACCATGAAGCGGGCCATAATTGCAGCAATTTCCTCCTAAAACTAGCATTATCACGAAAATCAAAACAGCATCTAGGCTTAACCCTGTAATTTATTGTTGGATAAACCATCACAACAAAACAAATAAAATTTTAATTTCATTCAAACACATTTATCAACGTCGTCACAAAACGTCCAAACACTGTTAAATCGGGTCAAGCCGGCCCCGATCGAGCGTCGGCAAAGAACATCTGAAGAAAGACCATGTTGTAGAGAACAAGTGATCCGCCCTACGAACTAAGTATGCTTTGAAGCAAGAAGTAAACAACCTCGTCCGTCATAATATAGCATAAAATATGCATGTATATATTTTTTATACTGTAATTAAACCCATGATCATCACTAAAGTCAAAACTCATTTGTGTCGATCGGCCCCGATAGAGCGAAGAACTTCGAAGAAAACGTCGTTGTAGAGAGCATGTGATCCACCATACGACGTATTCGAGCAAAAAGTAAACAACCTTGTCGGTCATAAAAATAGCATATATACAGTAATAAAAATGTGTGTATTTTATGTAAGATATTTAATCATCATGAATAAAGTAAGTCAAAACAAATAGTTTAAATGTTTTATTCAAACACATTTGCTGTATGTAGCGAGTACGGGCTCCGTGGTATGGGATGGATGTAGAGAATAGGGCCTAGCTAGCTAGGCATAGGCCTATACTCGCATTCTCGCTCTTGCATTGTGTTCATAACGTGATGTCGACGCTAATTTCGAGGGCTGCTAGTATGTCTTGAATGATTATTTAATAATTACTCTCCAAATTTCCAGCATATGATTACCCTAGGCCTTAACTGAGAATATCGTAAACCCGTTAATCCTACTACCTAAT
>NW_022755158.1:0-2152 GCF_011630105.1 Anneissia japonica | reverse complement strand
AAAACCCCCTTAAAAAAAAAAAAAATGCTTACGTACAGTTGTAGTACACGTAGGAAAAAAAACCAAGTAAACCAAAGATTGAACCTGCTAGTGGAAGCTATAGTAGAATTATATTAGTGTTTGATTGGGTTATGCAGAATGTGAATTTAATGCAATTGAATTAAATTTATTCCTGTTTAAACAGTGATGCATATTCATTGGTTCATTAAGAAAGTATTACATCCTGATTACCACTATAAATGATGGAATATGTAAGTCTCTTTCAAACAACGCTGCTCTCAAATAAGCACCACTCCAAATGTGACTTTTTTTGTAATAACAAATACCTTCTTGCTCTAAGCAATGGGCTAACAATTATTTCCAAAACAAATAATTAAAATTTTGAATAAATATATAGACACTCATACATTTAACCACACTTTGACAGGCTTAAGGTGAGAGAAGCATAAACAAATACTCTATGAACCAAGTCTACAGATTGCTTATATTTGAGAACCAACATATCTTTCAGTATTATGATGATTGGTTATTTTTAAGTTACACGGTTACTAAATATTCTAACTATAGACACAATATGTGAAATTTCCTAATCACTTCAGTTTATAAACAAACAATGTTATTTTGCTCAATGGTACATAATTTCATAAGGTAAACATTAAAACCTGTTTTTGTTATTCAGTAATGTTGAAAATAATAATTGACATTGACATGATGATGTTAACAATACAGTATGGAAGGTAATCAAAGAATTTTCAAATGAAAAAAAAACCAAGTTTGATGACTTGTATAAAATCAGTAGACAGAAGCCAATTCTACTGCATCTGCAATCAACATTCACATGTATTATTAAATGAAGCTTATTTAATTAGTTGGCCATGAGAAGAACAGTAAAAAATAACATAGAAAAGGTTACTGAACCATATAAAATTTCTGAATGAGAGGATCAGACTTTCACTATAGCAGCCTAACAAAAGGATACAAGAAGCCTTGTTCTTCTCAAATCTAACTGTGGTATCCAATTTAATTAAACTCATTTGCATAATAATAACACTCACTGTAAATTTAACAGTTACAATAAAATAAACAGTTTAATTAGCTTTCTGCTTTAAATCTGCAACTTTTTATTTCCTTCATAAATGTTGATTAATGGTAACAACCACACTTTTTGATAATTTGTACAGGTGTCAAAATGTTTAAAAAATTGATATCTAACCAATTAATAACAAAAATTCAATTTTATGAATCTTGTTTCATTATCTAAACAAAGGAAAGATATGGTATGTCATGTGGTATGGTATGTACCTATATTAAACTATAATTTAATATTCTAGTAAATGTACTGGATAATCAAAAGAGAAACTGTCTTATTAATATTAAATAATTACTTGAAAAAATGTTACAAACAATGGACATGTGCTAAATATTACAAGCATTTTCAAAAACATTCCTACCAAAATCGCTGTCGTCTTCGCACGAGTGATTAAAAACATTGCTATTTAAACGTATTCGCTGGCAGATAGGATACGCACAGCCCAACAGTGAAAGATAAGCTGTCCTGTTATATGGCGTGCACACAAGTCCACTAAAAATACCTTGGGAGTGTTGTCTGTTTTTCTTTAAATTTTATACAAGGGAGCTAGTTTTGCACCTTCACAAGACTGTATAGTAAGACGGATTTCTAGGCCAAAAATTTGGCTTAGAAATCCATAGGCAAATTTCGGAAAATAGGGTCTGATTTCCGTGCAGTTTTTGCTGAAAATTAGGCTTTGATCTAATCTGAATATTATATAAACAATGTAATAATAATGCAGTAATAATTTTCCTAGCAATTTTCCATGCAAATTTGAGCCGATTTTGAAGATATCATCCGCGCAATTAAAGAACTTTACAGTATGGCGCCTATACACAAAAAGATGAGACAAGATGTATAGTAGAATGTGAACAATATAAAGTGAAGAACAGCAGCACTTTTGAGACTAACAACAATATAGAATTTATTCTCTATCTTTCATCCACTGTAGTCCACTGTACTATACTGTACAGACTAATGCGGCTATACTTTTTATTCAGTAGAATGTGACAAATTGCTTTTTAGTAATTGCTTCTTTGTAGTGGAGCTGTAGCCTGGTGGTTACTTAATCATCATACTTCC
>NW_022755157.1:0-9997 GCF_011630105.1 Anneissia japonica | reverse complement strand
GCAAATCAAGTATAACACAAAGCTATTAAGTTTATAGTTTAGTGTTAATAAATCATTGGATTTTATATGTGATGTTAAATTTAAAGAAATATAAATGGATCGATGTTGCTATTCTACAAGCCCTGTCCCTTCGATATTGTTGCTATGGTCACACAAACAATAGCTTAAACGTACACAAACGTGTGCTAAGTTTGTGGACCATACGGGTGTTTCTTGGTTCCTTTCAGATTAGTCAGTTCTTAAGTTTGAATAATAGATCCATATATAGCAATGGGGGGGGGGGGGGTTGTTTTTCCTATTTTTTAGTTGATTTTAATCATACGTGAGGTACAATGTTTACTGTGGAATTACTATATGTTAAATGACATAATGTAAAAAAAAAATTTGCAAATCTAGTTTGTATACAAAAGGATAATAATTTATACAAATTCTCTAATAACTCAGCGTAGGCCTATTCAAATACGAGTCGTTTGTTTGGTAAAATGAATATCTGATATGCTGATAAAAACGCATTTTCATATATAGTATTGAGAACTGTCAAACTACAGCAAATAAGTGCTTTCAAAAGTAATCTAATTTTGCTGGAGTACCCTGAAAAACGGGGCCTTAATTCAAAGCGTGGTATTGAAATACAAACGATATGTTAATTTATATTTTAATAATTTAAATATTTTTTTTATATTGTAATTTATAGTGTTATTACATATAATGTTTGCAATATTTGTCTTCTCTCATATGATCATTGCAAAATTAAAGTATTGTATGGTCATAATGTTGTCATGACTTTGGTTTGTTTTAACATAGAGAAAATAGTTTTAACCTTTCTTGCTGTTTTCATTCGTCGTAAGATAACCTTTTTTTCAAAACAAATAGGCCAGAAGTATTTATCTGTTTAAGCTGTATCATTTTTCGTACTTGCCAATGTACAACATGTCTTTATACATCTTTAAAATGTAATTTCCGGGTTTGCCATTATAGGTTCTTATGCTGTAAAACAATCGTCCATGCATGAGTGCGTCTGTGCCTATGTTCTCACACGGCTGTTAACGGTTAGCAGGATCCGGATCCTGCTGCCGTGCGTCCATACGAGAAAATCCCGATACCAAAAATGTGATGATCGAATCACTGACCAATAAGAAACTTGAAATTGTAAACGCGTACGTGTGATTGGTTGATGATAAAAACGCGCTCAACTTGCTAACCGATAGCGCTTGCTAACCGTTAGCGGTAACCGATCGGGCGTTCTCACATAGGTGCTAACGGTTAGCGCTAACGGTTAGCTCCCCATCCGGATACTAGGTCTCTCGTGAGAACCAGGCTTGTGATGCTGATGTCATGAATTTCGTCGAAAGTTTGTAAACAAGCGAACTTGAATTTTCAAACACCTGTTGGTTATGAATGTTTGCATTTATGTAGTATTGATCATGTAATCGTGCCCTATTGCTTGAAATCATTATTGGATAAACAATGCACAAGAACATTATTACCCCCTCCATCCAAGACTCCGAATATTAAAACCAAGTGTCAATTTTACAGTGAATTTACTGAATGCCTATTTTGATAAAACCCAGATATGTGGTTAGCTGACTTCTAAAAATGATAATTGGACTCTATGGAATGTACCAAAAATGCAGCGAATAGACTTGAGGACATTAAAAAGTCCCTAACTATCTGAATTAAAAATTAAAAAATATATAGTTTGAGCTCTCAAAAATAGTATAGGATTCGCCTTCTGGGGAAGGAGTGCAGAAACCTTCATCGTGAGAAGCCAATAATTTTGTCACGGAACACTCACAAACAGAACTAAAACAAAATTACTGTGTAGCGTGTTACATGGAATACAAATGAAATTTTGAAGATTGTGTTTTGTACCATCGTCTGCTACGGGAGATAGACGGAAAGTTAACCTCCCTATATAGAATGAAATAAGTAGACTGAAAACACTTATGATGACTATTGATAATGAAGATTGTGACGGTAGTCATAATGAATACGATAATTACAAAATGCCAATAGACCTTTCAATGTAAATGAAAGTAATGACGATAAAGATCAACTATAAAAGCTATAATAGTAATTTATTGGGAAACTACACTTTTGAAACAGTGGCACATTATTGATTTCTAATAAACTCAAAAGGGTTTTTATTGATGTGTAGCTAGCAAATAATCATATTGATTTGTCATATAGACTATTGATTGCTCTTATAAGCCAATCTCTCTACTTCATTAACCGAAGTATCGAATCGTTTGTCTATCAAACAAATATATTTTCTCATTGGTAAACAGTATATTAAAAATTGCATATAATAATTTGTTTGATACTTTGAGTATTGTCATTTCAAAATTGATTAGAAAGTGTTTTCTGCATGTGAATAAAATTAACCAAAGGGAGTGACAGGGGTTGGGGGAACGCTATACAACAATAGTCGTGTATGGTTTGCTGAGAGCAGAATTAGTTCTGTTGGCTAATCTGGTGGTTACCACTGTGTGCTCGCTGAACCGTGGAGATCTCATGGTCCCAGGTTCAATCCCATCTGCTCTCTCCTTGTGTTTCATCTGGAGGGCTGATATACAAGTTATGATAGTGCACTTTTGGATGTGACGTTGGTCCCGTGTGCACGTTAAGGAAAGCAGTACACTCTTCGAAAGAGTATACTGTACAGGAAATTGTTTCCTGGTGCAATGCCCAATTCACCATGACCCAATCTTTGAACTTATTTTTGGCGTGATTCACACCAGAAATACTCCAATCACATCCTATCCTCGTCTCCTACGTTTGTAGAAGGTGTACGATAAGTCTACGATTGCAATTCATAATTTACTTTATGGTTATTGTAATCGTTTAACAGATTTGATAATACAAAATATTAAAAAAGAAATGGTATATAAAACACACACACACACACACACAAAAACAACAAGCAACTTAAAAGTACTTTGAAAAAGTGTAAAATCGCTAAAAACAACGTATATTAATTCCAGAAAATGTAATGACTAAAATTAGAATAAAAAGAATAAATAGCAAATTTAACTATTTAATAACAAATTTAATTGAAATAAATTACAAAATTGTTACAATTCAAATATTAAAAAAAAAATTCTAGAGCAATCGAATTGGGAGGAAATTAAATATTTGTCTTTTCATTGTTGCGCTATTTTTCACTGTCTTTATACAATACTAATACGATTGATTGATAGATGTACAGTATGCGTGGGCAGCTAATCAATACACCAAATGATTACGCTAACAACCAGTGCACACCAATGACATAAGCAAGTTGTTTTTATGGTTGATAACACACATAGTCGTCAAAAACACAAGGAATGTAAGAATTTATTATTTATGCATTTATTCAATGCGAGAAATATATCCGGTTTTAATTACGGTAAGCTGGCTTTATTACTACTAAATTGAACATGCTTTAAAGTTCCAGACAGTAACCATGTACCTAGTGGCGACGCAAGCGGGGGGCCAGGGGATAGATCCCGACCGGATAGGTCAAACCCCACCCCACCCCCGCCGGACAGAGCTCGTCGGGCAGTCAGACCATAAAACATAAAAATAGGCCCACACCAAGTCAACACGAGCTAAAGTCCCCCCTGTCGGACAACTTAGCCCCCAGAAAATATATCATAGAGCCGCCAGCGCACGTACCGGGTGATAAGAATAGACGGGAATAAGGTTAATTGTATTTATTGAATGAGAAATTGATGAAGCCACGCATTTTAATTCGGATTGTATAAGATTTTCTAATCTCTGTTTTGTAGATTTGTGTTCGATTTATATATTTTTTTAAATAATTTTTTAATAGATTATTTTAACAGATATTTAGAGTTGTCCGTCAATCAGCTTTAATAGACTTCTATAGAATTAACATACAATTGTATCGACAGTTATGTATTTTATAGAAAGGTTTATAACAGATTACCGGTATGAAAAACTGTTATGAATGCTTATCGTATTCGAACAGTAATTGGAAGGTCTTGGGCTCGGATCCGATAGGGAATAATGTTTATCTCAAATATTATTAACTGTATTTATTACCTGTGGAGTTGTATCTCCATACCTAAATTACCCTCATGTTACTTAGGATTATTTATTGCGTACTTCGCAATACATTGTAGTAAAATTATATTGGTAGGAAAAATTATATTGACATAACTCTTTGAAAACAAATTGTGCAAAATATGATGGTTGAAATAAAGGTGGGATGCACCCACGAAAGACAAAAAAACCTATTATATAAGAACTTCATAGAAATTAGATAAAATCTTCATAGAAAAACCAAGCGGTTTCTATAGAATGTTCATAGACATGGCTGAACGTTTTGCAGATATACCCTGATGCACACCAAGGGGCGTTGGTGACCCGCCTTTCTCGGCCCACAACCAGTTTATGGGGGTACGGCTATAAATGAATACATGCAATAATATTTTTAGAAAGGAAAGGACAAGTGCTATTGCATTATGATTCTAATAATAGAATAGTTCATTTACTACAATAAAGTGCAGTGGATATCAACAATTAATATTATTTCTATTATTATTATTTATTGATATTTTATTAAAATTAAATTTGATGTCGAATAATGAAACGTGTGGGCTGCCGGCACCAAGACCTCTAATAATCAGTGCGTTTTTTTGTTTTTTTTTAACAAAAAAGTAAATATAATAATGACGTATTGGTTATTATTGTATTTTCGGTAAATTTTTCCTATTTTTCCTTCTTCATCATTCATATTTCAGAGTTATTTTACTGATTGCTTACACATACACTCATTAAGTATTTTAAATATTTTTATATGTTTTTGCGCTGGTCTATGTATACATTGTGTCTATAGTTAACATATTTTAATCATTGTTCAATTTAAATTCCCTTTAAACGGTCCTCAACATCCTACTCCAGATCGTCGCCAACATTTAATCATTTCTTTTTTGGACCATGCTAAGCCGCTTTAAAGTTTTATTTAGATCTTGGAGAATTTTTGAGATGTATGGGACGTTGGCACTTTAAAATGACCCTCAATTTAACACCCGAATTGGGATCGTCATCAAAATTCAATATTTTTTTTCTTTTAACGTGGTTAAACTTTTTAGAAAATTTCATTTAGATCAGTAATCAGTTTTTGGTATATCAGGTCCGGTACATTTCCCTTTAAATGGCCCTCATATCTACACCCTACTTTGGATTGGCACCAGAATGTAAGCATTTCATATGACCATGACAAACTATTCTGTAAAGTTTCTGTCTCTTATACACATCTAGATGTGTATAAGAGACAGATTCACACTTTGCTAAGTAATTAATTGAACATTGAAAGAACATTTTGTTCGCCACATTCAACACAATAATTTAAAGATGATTACTGTAAACATAAATGAGGCAAAACATTTTTTTAGATGTTGCCTGTTCTCTATATTTTGTTTAAATCAAAGCACTTGTAAATCATTCTATAAAAAAAAATCGCACAGGAGAGAAAAACTTTCTTCTGATACCACTCGCATTAGTCAGAAGTCTGATGTGCGTGACACAAACTACAAAGGTGTGAAGTTGAATTATGCCACGATCAAAAATGTCCTTATTAATTTACATCATGTGGACTTATTTTACTCCAAAATGTTATGCCTTCAAACCAACTTCGTAATTTATATGTTGTTTTCTACACCAGAACAGCATGCAAACAAAAATGTTTAAATTCCATGAATATGATGTAATATATACAATCAACCATTAATCTATTTATAAGGTGCATTAAATTGTCTCAATCTACATTTGTTTTCCTTAACAAAGTGTTATGATCAATTTTGGTCCCCTTTTTCCAGATATTTTGCAAACGGCGCAAGCGGGGGGGGGGGCAGGGGCCTTAAGTCCCCGACCGGAGGTCAAGCCCCCCACCCCGCCGGACAGAGCTCGTCGGGCAGTCAGACCATAAAACATAAAAATAGGCCCACACCAAGTCAACACGTGTCTGTCACAGTCTGAGCGTGCCATTTTCGGACATCCAGAGGTTGATATTCTTTAAAAAAAAATCTCATTTGGGAGGGGGAACTCCCTCTCAACCCCTTTCTCCAGCTCGAGCCTACGAACTCAAGTCCCCCCTGTCGGACAACTTAGCCCCCAGAAAATATATCCTAGAGCCGCCACTGCACGTACCGGGTGATAAGAATAGACGGGAATAAGGTTGATTGTATTTATTGAATGAGAAATTGATGAAGCCACACATTTTAATATGGATTGTATAAGATTTTCTAATCTCTGTTTTGTAGATTTGTGTTCGACTTATATATATATATATTTTTTTTATAGATTTTTAATAGATTATTTTAACAGATATTTAGAGTTGTCCGTCAATCAGTTTTAATAGACTTCTATAGAATTAACATATAATTGTATCGACAGTTATGTATTTTATAGAAAGGTTTATAACAGATTAACTATTACCGGTATGAAAAACTATTATGAATGCTTATCGTATTCGAACAGTAACTGGAAGGTCTTGGGCTCGGATCCGATAGGGAATAATGTTTATCTCAAATATTATCAACTGTATTTATTACCTGTGGAGTATCTCCATACCTAAATTACCCTCATGTTACTTAGGATTATTTATTGCGTACTTCGCAATACATTGTGGAAAAATTATATTGGTAGGAAAAATTATATTGACATAACTCTTTGAAAACAAATTGTGCAAAATATGATGGTTGAAATAAAGGTGGGATGCACCCACGAAAGACAAAAAAAAAACTATTATGAAAGAACTTCATAGAAATTAGATAATATTTTCATAGAAAAACCAACCGCTTTCTATAGAATGTTTATAGACATGGCTGAACGTTTTGCAGATATACCCTGATGCACACCAAGGGGCATTGGTGACCCGCCTTTCTCGGCCCACAACCAATTTATGGGGGTACGGCTATAAATGAATACATGCAATAATATTTTTAGAAAGATAAGGACAAGTGCTATTACATTATAATTCTAATAATAGAATAGTTCATTTACTACAATAAATTGCAGTGGATATCAACAATTAATATTATTTCTATTATTATTATTTATTGATATTTTATTAAAATTAAATTTGATGTCGAATAATGAAACGTGTGGGCTGCCGGTACCAAGACCTCTAATGATCAGTGCCTTTTTTTTTTTTTTTTACAAAAAAGGAAATTCAATAAAGACGTATTGGTTATTATTGTATTTTCGGTAAATTTGTCCTATTCTTCCTTCTTCATTCATATTTCAGAGTTATTTTACTGATTGCTTACACATACACTCATTAAGTATTTCAAATATTTTTTTATATGTTTTTGCGCTGGTCTATGTATACATTGTGTCTATAGTTAACATATTTCAATCATTGTTCAATTTAAATTTGACAATTCCCTTTAAATGGTCCTCAACACCCTACTCCAGATCGTCGCCAACATTTAATCATTTCTTTTTTGGACCATGGTAAGCCGCTCTAAAGTTTTATTTAGATCTTGGTGAATTTTTTAGATGTTTTGTATGGGATGTTGGCACTTTAAAATGACCCTCAATTTAACACCCGAATTGGGATCGTCACCAAAATTCAATAATTTCTTCCTTGTAACGTGGTTAAACCTTTTAGAAAATTTCATTTAGATCAGTAATCAGTTTTTGGTATATCAGGTCCGGTACATTTCCCTTTAAATGGCCCTCATATCTACACCCTACTTTGGATTGGCACCAGAATGTAAGCATTTCTTCATATGACCATGACAAACTATTCTGTAAAGTCTCATTTAAATCCATTGATAACTTATTTGAGATATTTGGGCCTCGGACGCTAGCACATTAAAAGGCCCTGAACTTCACACCTGAATCTGGATCGTCACCAAAATTGAATGATTTCTTCCTTGTAACTTGGTCAAGCTTTCCCGAAAGTTTTCATTCAGATCAGTTTTTGAAATATTTAGTGTGAAATGTTTTCCTTTAAATCCCTTTAATTCGACCTCACATCCACACCGCACTCTGGATTGTCGCTAAATTAAGAAACACATCCTTGATATATGGACTATGCTTGGAAAAAGTTTTAAAACGATCCAAGCACGGAAAACCGAAGTGCCGGGCGGAAAACCCCAGTGCAAAAAGATAGAAAAAAAAAAAAGAAAAAAAAAAAAAAAAAAAAAAAAAAAAAAAAAAAAAAAAAAACAGTGGCTTTTCTAGCTACTGCTAGGAAAAACGAATAATAATTATAATAATAATGATAAAGATAACGATAATGATAATAATAACATTAAATTGCTCATTTAAAAACTGTTCCCTGTTTAAAAGGATATCAAATAATATTGTATCAACTTTCAATGATAAAGATTAGAACAATTCAATTAATTTCTCTGCTAATTTTTAGATTAAGTTTTTTATTTAATGTTGCCAGTCAATCGGCCGAGATACTGGTACAAAGAATATAAGAATGTATTATTTATGCATGCATTTAGCGAGAGAATATTTTCGG
The DNA here is from genome assembly GCF_011630105.1 of Anneissia japonica. Classification (NCBI taxonomy): domain Eukaryota; kingdom Metazoa; phylum Echinodermata; class Crinoidea; order Comatulida; family Comatulidae; genus Anneissia; species Anneissia japonica. The sequence goes on along the minus strand of NW_022755157.1, from coordinate 1,509 downwards.
TTTTAATTACGGTAAACTGGCCTTGTTATTACTACTTCATTGAACATGCTGGAAGATTAAATGCTGATAGATTAAATCTTTAATTTAATTTTGCCAGTCAATTGGCCTAGATACAAAGAATATAAGAATGTATTATTCATGCATCTACGTAGTGAGAGAAATTTATCCGGTTTCAATTACGGTAAACTGGCCTTATTATTACTACGACTATCTAAGTACCGGGTGATAATAATATTTATACATGGATATGCGGTTTGATAGCATTATTGAATGATAAACTATGGATTGTATGTAATCATTCACACTTTTTTAAAGTCTTGATAGCTTGGAATTCCCACCCCCATCATGAAAAACGAATGACTTCACTGGGTAGCTTCAGAAGTAGTATTTTGTATTGACCATTCGGTGGACTGGAAATAAATGTTACTGAGACTGAGACTGTAGTTGTTTTTTGTTTTTTTCCCTTACGCTTGTTCATTTATTTAATTTGTATCGAGGGTGGGTAGCGGTTGATGGACTCGTGTCTGTGCTAGCTCCCCATCTGCCTTAAATGTCTTTAAATATTTTTATGTGAATGCAATTTTATGTAAGGCATTTGAAATAAACCATAAAGGAATTTTATGTAAGGCATTTGAAATTGACTATACAGGAGCAACAGTCCAAAACTCTCGGAGTGGCTGAGTGTTTTGCAGATAACCTTGACGAAAACCTAGGGGCGTTGGTGATCACTTTTCTCGAGCCACAGCTACTTTGTGGGGCACGGCACTATTTTATGTATTTTAAATCTTCAAATGTAGGCAACCAACTATTTTGCTTTATTTTCTAACTCAAAGCTCTAAATGAATACATGCAGGAACAAAATTTAAACAGAGTAAATTGCATACCGTAAATGCTCCACTCTCGAGTAAGCGCCGCTTCGAGAGGAGCTGTGTGTAATGAAACACTTGAAAAACAGGGTTTTAGATGGAATGTATACGGCGTTAAAATGAACGAATAAATAACACAAAGACAAGCATTTCTTTATAAACGCACCCCATTATTCTACTGTCATTATATTCATATATGTAGGACTGGTGACTGTCCTTGTAAAATGCAATATGCGAGGGTTATATAATCATAATCTGGCTTATGCCGTCCTGTATATTGTATATACAACCAGATTACAACAGTTTAATTACTATACTGGAACAGCTTCAAACGCCGGGAACCAGCGTAGATTTTTAAACCAATTTCTAAATACGCCATTTTGAAATTCATCCAAATTATGACTGTAAACACACGCATTTACAGGGTTTTTTGATTCAAAATAGTACGTATACAGGTATGTATATCATGTCTTTCTCTAAAATTGGTCTATAGACCAAGGCCCCCGGCATATTGCCTAGTTTAGGCCTAGATGAACAACTTTCGGCTCGATCGTGTGTGGGAAAAAGCCGGGCCTCTAGCCTAGGGGTGAAGGGCCTAGGTATTTAGAATTGCCAAGAGGCTCCCTACTTTGAGTGTCATAGT
>NW_022755156.1:0-628 GCF_011630105.1 Anneissia japonica | reverse complement strand
AAGAATTGTAGACAATGTGGTTATGATCATGTAAGTAAAAACTGCCCAGCTTATGGAAAAACATGTAAAGCTTGTGGTAAATTAAACCATTTTGCAAACAAGTGCTTGACTAGGAATAATTGTCATCCGCAAAAGAAACCTAAGAAAAAAGTACATGAAGTAAATGAAGTAAGTGATAGTGATGAAGAGTCAAGTAGTGAATTCTTCATGGATGCTATAGAAAATGAGCATAATAAAAAAGAGTGGACAGTAAAGTTAAATGTTCATAATAAGCGTAAACAGAACATAGTTGAGTTAAAACTAGATACTGGTGCTCAATGTAATGTAATTCCAGAAAGAATAATACATGAGTTAGGTGCTAAAGTCAGTAAGACAAATGCTAGATTGATTACATATTCAGGAGAAAGAATCAAACCAATAGGTAAAGTAACCCTTGTTTGTGAGCACAAAGATAAATATTTTGATGTAGAATTTCAGATAATGAATCAAAATGTACAGCCAGTGTTAGGACTTGAAGCTTGTCAAAGACTAGGCTTAATTAGACGTATAGAAACATTGCAGTTCAACACGTATCATGATATGATAAATAAATATGATGTGTTTGAAGGTTTAGGGTGTATTAAAGGTG
>NW_022755155.1:0-2109 GCF_011630105.1 Anneissia japonica | reverse complement strand
CTGTGTATATATATTGCCTTGGTTTGGCTCTGTAATCATTAGTGGTCTTGGGACTAGTTTGGGCCTACCTAAGCTGGTCGAACGTTTCGTTTGGGTCTGTACCCTAGCTGCACTAATGAGGCCTGGAAGGCCGAAACGGATCCGTCTGCAGATATTGGGATTCCTTCCAGTGGATGATTAGTTTATTTTGTCATTCTGATCGAATTTTCTCTACTGTCCCGTTTTAACTTTAATTTTAAATTGTTTTGCATTATATGGCCGTTTGCTGTTTTATGGGTTTCCCATTTGCCTTTCAAACGGCTTGGCTTCACAACGTCAAAGCCGGGGTTTCAATTCTTCGCTGTGCATTTCACTTGTGTTCTTGAGCGTCACACTCTCATCTTCTTCACGGTACTTGAAACTGAGAATACAAGCTCCAGCCCTATGGACCCTAGTGGCTCGGCAAGGATTTTAATCAATCATCAGTTTAATCCACATCTTCCCTTTTTTCATTACAAATAATTTACAATTGGTGGAAAAGGAACAACCACGACAAGCAAAGCTTTCAACAGTTGGTGCCTTTTTAAATAAATAAATATTTGTAACATGTAGAAAAGACAAATAAATAAATACATAAAAAATATGATGAATAAATAAATATAAACAAAGATATTAATTATAATAATAATAAAAACAATAATAATAATGATTAATAATAATGATAATAATCAAAACTTTATATAAATAAATAAAGGGAATCAAAATATACATTATATAGGCCTATATAAATAATTATTCACTAAAAATGGCCTATATACATTATTATTTTTTCAATGCAAAAGCATTGGATTGGTGAACCTCTACTAGCCCTATGTTGAATTAAAGTGATAAGATATAACAATAAATGAATTACACACCAGTTAACGTACAATATTACAAATATTGTGGTTCCCAATAATATTTTAGAGTGTGCTTAGCTCTGTAGGAACTTCCGGTAAAGCTATTTTTCTATGCGATTAGTCAATAAACGACCTCTACGAGACGCAATAAACGTCAAATCGCAGTTATAGGTGTCATGCAAATATGACGTTGACGCGCCGGCCACAGGCCTACGCTTCATTATTGGTTCCTATGATGTAAAGGTAAATATGAACCTTTGCAGCCGTTGCATGTGCACTAACTGGTCGAAAGTTTGTAAACAAGCAAACCTGAATTTCTAAACAAATTATTGGTTGTTAATTTTTGTATATATGTAGTTTTGGTCATTTATATTGTTCCCTATATTTGAAAACGTTATTGGATAAATATTCAGCAATACATAAGGACTGTAATACTTCCCCTCTCATCCAAGACTCGGGAAAATCTAGCGTCAGTGGATTATTTAATGTATATTTGATGATAAAAGTCAGAGATGGAGTTGGCTAACCTCGCAAAATAATAATATGGGACTCTAGGGAATGTACCAAAATTGCAACGACTATCAAGATTAGCGGACATTTTACAAGTCCCTGACATTTCTACCTGAATTTAGAATTTTTAAAATATAGAACCCTTCATTGGCGAGGAAGACCAATAAATTTTGTCACGAAAAACTGCTCTATAAAAAGGCATTTTGTAGTTTAGATTTGTTCAGTGGATTGATGCCCCTCTATGTACTATTACAAGCACCCGACACAAGTGTAATATATTTTACCATTGGCTGCATAGGTACCAGTGACGTATATATGTATACTATATAAATATATGTGTGTGTGGAGGGGTGGGGGTGTGTGGCTTATGATGGGCTATTCCTGAAACATGTCGTCAGATGAAACATGTCGTAATAAATTTATTATCTCACTGAGGTATATTACAAACTTTTTTTATTTATACTGTCACATCACCCTGTCTATGCAGCTACTTTGATTGATATGTATATATAGGTGTATTTCTATATATAAATATATATATATATATATGTAGATATATATGTATATATGTATATATACATAATATCAAAGAAGGGTAAGAGTATTAGAATAAGGACATGATAGTACATCGAGTAGCATAGCTCTCAACGAATGTTGTCCTGTAAATAAATATATTGTGTAATAAAATGCCTCCGATTATTATTATTATATATATATACAT
>NW_022755154.1:0-1577 GCF_011630105.1 Anneissia japonica | reverse complement strand
TAAAACAAATCTTTGATGATTATAATGCAAAACAACGTGTTTAAGAATGACAAAATATTCTCTGTGTCTATTGGAACCGAGCCTCACCGGCCTATAACGTTCCACAATTGAGTAGGCGCATAGCTCGTGTGCTCAACTTCACACCTTTGCTTCACCTATATTATTGCCTTGGTTTAGCATGTGTTTATTACCGGTGCTGCAACGTGGGGCTAGCCTGGGCTCTGCTTAAGCAGGCCCGTACGCAGGGGGAGGGGGTCGGTGTCCAACGGGGTCGGGGAACGACGGGTGCGTACGCAACTTCCCCCACCCCACTTATCAAAGGTTCAAATTTTCCATGAAAAAAGCAAGAAATATATTTTTTAATACACAAAGAATGAAGGAAAATTATACTCGAATTTAAGTTTGAGAGAGTTATTTCCGGCCAGCTAGAGGTGCCATAATCATATATTAGGAGTTATAGACCCTTAATCTGTGAAAGTCCTTCCTTGGTCCCACTATTTCGAATTTCTGGTTCGCCCCCGCCCCTAATTTGTTTTCAAAAATTAAATAAAGTTGAAAAAAAAGTAAATCTGAGAGTGCCATTTTCGGCCATCTAGACATAATCATAAATGTTCTTACCTCAGACCCAACCATGGTGGGGCTGAGGTGGTAGATCGATCCCCCATCTGGGAAATTCCCTCTATTTGGCCCCAAACTGTTTTAAAATTCCTTGATCTGCCTTAAAACCGTATAATACTGTTCATATTGCACAGCTGCACCATGACACCAGCTGCAGCCCATGGCGCCCTCCCCCACCCCGTAATGTTGGTTCACTATTTACAAATTCGCACCCACCCAATAACAATCATACGTACGGGCCTAAGCCGGTCAAACGTTTCGTCTTGATCTGTACCCTAGTTGCACTGATAAAGCCTGAAAACAGATCCGTCTGCAGATATTTAAATTGTTTTGCATTATGTGGCAATTTTTTTTTTTTTGTGTTTATCCATGTGCCTCCTAATAGGCTTATATGGTACATCGTGTAGAATAGCTCTCAACGAATGTTGTCCTATAGAGGGCGTTGTGCTTACCATGGAAACAGAACCGTAGATAGCGGCTCTGTATGGAAAGCACTCGGGGTTTTTTCTGCTCACGAAAATCCTTTTAAATCAAGCATTTTGTGATCTGCGAACCATCGAATTTAATTATTGATGTGTTTTTTGATATAGGAGGAAAACGCACTACCTGTTTTTTTGGTTTTTTTTTAAATTTCTGGAGTGTTTAATAAAGGGATATTTTATTACTGTATTTCCTTGAGTCCAGCAAAGCAGCTAAGAACAGGGGCGGATCCAGAGATGTCCAAAAGGCGGGGCCGAAAGGGGGGGGGGCGAAATTTGGGCCGATCGAGACAACAATGTCCTAGGGGGTCCGGGGGCATTCCCCCGCAAAATGTTTGTGTTCTAGACGTCCGAAAATAACATTTGAGGCGTTGTGGGCTAACATTTTTTTTTCTTTTTCTTTCTTTTTTTTTCCTTTTTTCTTTTTTTACCTCTCAAAAGGGGAAGCCGGGGCGGGTGCCCCCCCCCCCTAAATCCGCC
>NW_022755153.1:0-645 GCF_011630105.1 Anneissia japonica | reverse complement strand
AAGCCTATCTCACTTTGCCTAACCCTAACCCTAACCCTAACTCTAACCCTAACTCTAACTCTAACCATAACCCTAACCCTAGCCCTAACCCTAACTCTAACCCTAACACTAACCCTAACCTAACAAAAAAAAAATTACATTTTTGACTCAACTTTTTGACATTGTCACTTTTTGCACAAAAGTGCTTATCTCGCCGAGTTAAGCACTTAGTGCAAATTTTTGACTTTCCGCCATATTTTGAGTACTTTTCCGAAAAACTTTAAACTTTCAATGGAATAGTCTTTGTTTCATTGTAACTTTTTGCACAAAAGTGCTTATCTCGCCGAGTTGAGCACTTAATGCAAATTTTTGACTTTCCGCCATATTTCGAGTACTTTTCGGAAAAACTTCAAACTTTCAATGGAATAGTGTTTGTTTAAGCCTATCTCACTTTGCCTAACCCTAACCCTAACCCTAACTCTAACCCTAACTCTAACTCTAACCCTAACTCTAACCCTAACCCTAACTCTAACCCTAACACTAACCCTAACCCTAACCTAACAAAAAAAAATAACATTTTTGAATCAACTTTTCAACATTTTCACTTTTTGCACAAAAGTGCTTATCTCGCCGAGTTGAGCACTTAGTGCACATTTTTGACTTTCC
>NW_022755152.1:0-1222 GCF_011630105.1 Anneissia japonica | reverse complement strand
AGTTTCCACAAGTACACCTGAAAATAACAGAAATGCATTTTTTTTTATTAAACTAATGATTTTATGGAACATAATAGAAGGACTATAGGCCCAATTATCATAACTCAGACAGGTTCTATTTCCCCAAATAGAAGCCCAGGATATGATTTTAATGGCTCAGTTGACTTCTAGTCTACAAATACTTTCAGAAAAAAAATATCAAAGATACGCTTTAAATTATGCATGCAATGTTAAAATATTCCGTTTGGTTTTCCATCCATACAACTTTAAATAGGGCACGCTGATGTCAGATTTAAAAGGATATTTTTTTTTTATTTGGTTAAAATGGAATTCCCCTGGGTATTCACCCACCAACTAACTAGGCTAAAATAGGCCAAACATGGCAATAGGCCTTAGTCTATTAGTATTTAGTACCACCCTAACCCTCCCTACAGTATAGGCCTAGCCAAAGAAGGGCTATCCTAGGCATATAGACCTCGCTAGACTAGGCCTAGGCTATAACAGGCCTAGCCTAGGAAGGTAGACCCCAGACTATGAATTGGCTAGGCCTAGTTAGAAGCCTCCACCCAAACAAAAAAATGCCATAAAAACCGTCCGCGCAATTGGAAAAATAAGGGCCAATTTCCACGCAGATTTTTCCTAAAAAATCTTTTAGACTAGGCCTAAGCTTTGCTTTGACATAATATATAATACATCTGGGGTCGTGACAAAGTGCGAGTCATGCGAGCCAATGCGCGAGCCAGCGAGTCATACATTTTAAATCCTTTTTTTTCACCGGGAAGCTTTGCCTGTGTAGTCCAGTCATGCGCAGTACATACACTTTTTCGAATCGTCGATCCGGAAGTATGCAGCGCTGATAGAGATGTTGTTAAAATACAGATATAGATACATACATACAGATATATTTATATATATGTACTGTATTTATTGATATATCTATTTATATATATATATTATTTTATATATACTGTATATATTTATTTATATATTTTTATATATTTGTATATTTATACATATATATATTTATTTATATATTTGTTTGTATATTTTTTGTATATTTATTGATATATTTATTTGTATATGTATTTATATATATTTATATGTTTATATATTTATTTATATAATTATTTAAATTTTTTTTATATTTTGTTTGTATATTTATTTATATATATATTTATATATATTAATATGTTCATATATATATTTATATATTTATATATAT
>NW_022755151.1:0-619 GCF_011630105.1 Anneissia japonica | reverse complement strand
ACGCTTAAAAAAAATAAATAAAATAAAAAATAAATAAATGAAGTTAACTTATAACACAAACAACGATAGGATAGGATATAAAATTTGAGAGAAGTTTTGGTATACTGTACTGTATTTCTGAAGTGCCATTCGTTTTGGGGTTGGTACAATCAGGAGTTACAGTCGATCCAACAAATATAAAGTACTATCTATTTCCTTACATTCGAAAAAGGAGGATTTTGGATGCTATATTTAAATTTGCTGGAGATTGAAAAATTAACAGTTAACTCCGTTGTTAGAGAACATAGAGTGGTACATGACTTTCGGACTGGTATAGTCCTTCAGTAGGCCTATGTACTCTAGGTGTAAATAAATACAGAGAATAGGCCAATTTTAGTGAGAACTAAACATGTTTTAATAACGTAGGGCCTATATACAATGCAAAGCAGATAGATCACAAAATCAGAAGCATGATTTCAAACATCAGAACCCAGCTTTTATTGCTTAAAACTGTCGGGGCCCCATTGAATGAAACTACGGTATTATAGTTTATATTATATATTTTTTTTTTAAAGTTTTTTTTAATTTTCAATGAAAAATAAATGCGATCGTTAATATTGACCTTGGTACAATGTAAACC
>NW_022755150.1:468-700 GCF_011630105.1 Anneissia japonica | reverse complement strand
AGGGTTAGGCAAAGTGAGATAGGCTGAAACAAACACTATTCCATTGAAAGTTTGAAGTTTTTCGGTAAAGTACTAGAAATATGGCGGAAAGTCAAAAATTTGCAATAAGTGCTCAACTCGGCGAGATAAGCACTTTTGTGCAAAAAGTGACAATGTTAAAAAGTTGAGTCAAAATGTAATTTTTTTGTTAGGCACGGTGAGATAGCCTGAAACAAACACTATTCCATTGAAA
>NW_022755150.1:0-463 GCF_011630105.1 Anneissia japonica | reverse complement strand
TTTGAAGTTTTTCGGAAAAGTATTCGAAATATGGCGGAAAGTCAAAAATTTGCACTAAGTGCTCAACTCGGCGAGATAAGCACTTTTGTGCAAAAATTGACAATGTTAAAAAGTTGAGTCAAAAATGACTTTTTTTTTTGTTAGGTTAGGGTTAGGGTTAGTGTTAGGGTTAGAGTTAGGGTTAGGGTTAGAGTTAGGGTTAGGGTTAGTGTTAGGGTTAGGGTTGGGATTAGGCAAAGTGAGATAGGCTGAAACAAACACTATTCCATTGAAAGTTTGAAGTTTTTCGGAAAAGTACTCGAAATATGGCGGAAAGTCAAAAATTTGCACTAAGTTCTCAACTCGGCGAGAGAAGCACTTTTGTGCAAAAAGTGACAATGTTAAAAAGTTGAGTCAATATGTAATTTTTTTTGTTAGGCAAAGTGAGATAGGCTGAAACAAACCCTATTCCATTGAAAGTTTG
>NW_022755149.1:0-2159 GCF_011630105.1 Anneissia japonica | reverse complement strand
TTTTATTTAATATATTATACCTGTTACCACTATGGACTTTTTGTCTGAAATAAAAAGAAATGAATACAATAATTGTGTTCAGAAATGGGGAAATTCTCAGGCACTACGAAAAATGGACATGGGTAATGTTATTAAAGTCGTTCCTTATTTTAAATAATTAGGCATTGTTTTTTTTCATTTCGTGGTATATGGCCTATGGCACAAAATACCCTGGCAGAAAGGCGTCTAAGTCTATGTACGCAAGTCGACATAAAATTAGATCTAAAAGACTGACAAGAATGATCAAGTATTGGCTGAGAATTATAAAACTGGATAGAGAGAGATTTGTACATAATGCATATATGGAACAGTTAAGATTTATCGATAGTGAGAGTGATTGCTGGGCCAGTTGCAATAGGTCTCTTTTGTTTCATTATGGATGTGGGGAAGTCTGGATGAACCAAGGGGTGGTTGATGAACCAGCCTTCATTTATAATTTTAACAAACGATGCCAAGACATAAATGAGCAAAATTGGTTTAGCAGTACATTAATAACTCAAGTAATTTAAAACAATAACCTAGATTCAAACGTACTTTTGGAACTGAATCTACCTCTCAATGAATATAGTATATTAAATTGTTGATGAATTCTTTTTGTATATCAAATCATAGTCTTGAATTTAAAAAGGGGTGTAAACACAAGTGAAACTTTTTGTAAATTATGTCCTCGGAATACAGTGATATTATTAGAAAATGTTTTATCTTCCATGCATTTAAGAGAAAAGAAAACAAGGAATCATTATTAAAAAAATTTATTTAAGATATTGTCGCAGCACACTTACTTCATTTGCAATATATTTGTTTTACAAGGGGCCTGGAGATTATATAAATTCCCTATATAGGAAGCGAGAATAATAATTTATGCAAGTTAGCTTAATTATACAAATTAGTTGGGAAAATAGTATATAGGGCATCCGTATCTTGACAACCGCTGGTCGTAGAAGTTAATTTTCTTTCAAAATATTCAGTAGGCTTATATGCATGTTTCTACTTCTTCCAATAAGATATATTTTCCGAAAATGATATAACCTTTGACACATAATATACCCCTCCTAGAACATATGTCCTCGGAAAACAGTAATGTTATTAGAAAAGTATGTTTGTTTATTTTCAATGCATTTATAGGAAAAGAAAACAAGGAAACATGTGTGTTAACGAAATTTATTTAAGATATTGTCGCAGCACACTTACTTCATTTGCAATATATTTGTTCTCCAAGGTGCCAGGAGTTTATGTAAATTCCCTATATGGTAAGCGAGAATAATATGCAAGTTAGATTAATTATACAAATTAGTACATAGGGCATCCGTATCTTGACAACCGCTGGTTGTAGAAGTTAATCTTCTTTCAAAATATTTAGTAGGCTTTTATGCATGTTTCTACTTCTTCCAATGAGATATATTTTCCGAAAATGACATAACCTTTGACAAATAATATACCCCTTCTAGAACCTTTGACCTTAAATCCCTTTCAGATTTTAGAAAATGACACTTTCACTATTTTTGTTGTTCGCAGGCCTTATAAAATCAAACGATCAAAGTGACATGCTTCTGTCACAAAATACACGGTTTATCTCCTACATTGGAAGTTTTAAAAAAAAATTGAAGAACTTTTAAGTCATTAAAAGATACCTCTTAGGAACCAAAATTTTCCTCCAAAAAAATAAATAAATAAAAATTTAAAAAAAACAAAAAAAAAACTTACACTTAACACTTGGAAGCCAGATCCGCCCCTGGAAATACTTACGATGTTATTCAATAATAAATATTCAGATAACTAAATAATACTATCGCATTTTGTTGAATATTTAATAGAAGATAAGTGTGATATCGACTGCTTGAACGGCGGTGTCTGTGTCATTTCGGGCAACAATACCAAGAGCTGTCAGTGTTCGCATGGTTTCTTTGGACCAACATGCAAAAGAAGTAAGTAATCTATAGTGATTATAAGTATAAGAATAGTGATAATAACACTATAATGATTTATAGTGATATATATATATATATATATATATATATATAATATATATAGATAAATAAAAATGGGACAAACCCCATTAAACAACAAGCGGCCACATAATGCAAAAAAAATTAAAATTAAAACGGAAAAGTAGAGAAAAT
>NW_022755148.1:0-543 GCF_011630105.1 Anneissia japonica | reverse complement strand
GAAACAAAAATCCAAAAATCTCAAAAAGTGGAGTTAATGCCTTTTTCCAAATTACGGCAGTATAGTCATGATGTGCCTATATATGGTCATGATGTGATGTCATCATGACCCTTTTTGGGCATGCTACATGATTTTGTCAATAACTTAGTTGAAAATGAGTAAAACTCTATACAGAATTTATATCAAGAAATTTAGAAAATAGTGTTTGATTTCGGTTATCTTTTTGCCTACTGTCTTCTTTTATTTAACTGTAAGGCCCTTTATCAATTTAAGGCAGCTTCACACTGGTTTTTTTTTTTTTACTTACAGGTGACAATAAGAAGGATGATGTTAGCAGCCTTGGGGTTGGTGAACTTCAAGAGATAACTCCAGTGTCAGCAGCTATTGCTCGCCATCTCGGCATAGATCTGTCACCAGATGGCAAGGCAGCGATGAGAAGACGAGGAGTCGCCATCGTCGTTCATGGTGCCCCATTGTCCGGTAGGAAACATTAATAATCCTACACAATGTGAATCTTTTTTCACTCCATAAGGAGTAATCCTA
>NW_022755147.1:0-734 GCF_011630105.1 Anneissia japonica | reverse complement strand
AAAAGATGATGATCCCTGACAATAACAAGAGGTGATCCGCTAACGTTAGCGGATCACCAATAATTGATGAAAAATAACATGGGCACTACTTTAGTAAGTTGGGCACCAGTTAAGCGTGTTTTGTAATAATCAATTAATGTTAGCTAATTCTGGCACTAATTTGCTAAAATACATTGATAATAATTGATTATAGATAACTTGGGCACTACTTAAGTAAGTTGGGCACCAGTTAAGTGTGTTTAGTAATAATCAATGAATATTGGCTAATTCTGGCAGTAATTTGCTAAAATAAATTGATAATAATTGATGAAAGATAAAATGAGCACTACTTTAGTAAGTTGGGCACCAGTTAAGAGTGTTTTATAATAATCAATTAATGTTAGCTAATTCTGGCACTAATTTTGCTAAAATAAATTGATAATAATTGATTATAGATACCATGGGCTCTACTTTAGTAAGTTGGGCACCAGTTAAGTGTGTTTAGTAATAATCAATGAATATTGGCTAACTCTGGCACTAATTTACTAAAATATATTGATAAAAATTGATTATAGATAACTTGGGCACTACTTTAGTAAGTTCGGCACCAGTTAAGTGTGTTCAGTAGAAATTAATTAATATTAGCTAACTCTGACACTAATTTGTTACATAAATTGATAATAATTGGTCATAGATAACATGGGCTCTACTTTAATAAGTTGGGCACCAGTTAAGTGTGTTTAGTTGTAATCTAT
>NW_022755146.1:0-578 GCF_011630105.1 Anneissia japonica | reverse complement strand
CCCCATCTTCCTCTATAGAAAATTAAATATCTAAATGTTACCTCGAGGTCGATCCAACCGTCGAATAAAACGGGGCGGATTTCGTAATCCACGCCGTTCCTCCGGAAATCGAACCGCACCGGATCCGAGACGGGTTCCCAATCCGCGGGTTTCCAAGGCTCGAGCATCGACATGACCAGCGCGTTCAATCCCAAGTAATCCTTCATGGGTAAAAAATAACGATCTTCAAAATTCATCGTGAACGCCTCTGCAGTTTCCTCCACGAATGGCTCCTCCGGTATGTGTGTCGGACGAGCTTGTTGGGGTGCTATCGCGAACGAATTCTATCGACCTTTCGAAGCCAGGCACGCGCAGTCCAGAAAAGTCGAAATTTTTTCTAAGTCCAAAAATCTCTAGCTTTAAAAAAAAATTATGTTTGCTGTTATCGGTTAAGCGATCGGAGACCGACGAACGGAGTCCGATCGCCGTAGCAGGGTCACCACGAGCAGGTTAACAGCATCGACCCCACCCCCTACACCCAACCGCTGCCTTCGGATGGACCGAGAAGGACGACTCCCTCGCACGGATGCGAACGCCGG
>NW_022755145.1:0-624 GCF_011630105.1 Anneissia japonica | reverse complement strand
TTTGTAAACATATAAAAGTACTTTGAATTCAATACGCTGTTTCACTGGCAACCAATGAAGACGACAAAGAGTAGGGGTGATGTGATTGAATTTAGGTGTCCCAGTGACAAGACGAGCAGCGATGTTCATCAATAGCTGCAGCTTTCTAATTGATGTTAATGGTATTCCGTAAAGGACTCCATTACAATAATCCAATCTTGATGTAACCAATGCATGTACAAGTTTTGATGTAGCATCTTCATTTAAAAAAAAACGCCTAACTGCCTTGATGTTGCGGAGATGGAAGGATACTACTCTGCATGTGTTTGACAGGATCTCCGAAGAGATACTAGTTTTTTCTTTTTTAAATCATGATTTATGTATATACATTAAAAGTCAAAATACAAAAAAAACACAATGCTGTGTGAAACAACGGCTGGATCTCGGTAGAGATAAAATTTGATAACAGATAAAAAGTAAACATTAAGTAAACAGCCAGAAATAGAACCAGAGCTTTCGGACAACCTTAGTCCATCCTCTGTGGCAAGTAAGTGAGGGTAGAAAAAGCTACATAGTATAAAGATACAATAGAAAACAATATATACATATATATATAAATCATCAGTATAAATACAGTGTTCGAAT
>NW_022755144.1:0-1266 GCF_011630105.1 Anneissia japonica | reverse complement strand
ACAACAATCAGCAATAGCTTGATATATATATATATATATATATGTATATATATATATATGTATATATATTTATATATGTATATATTATATATGTATATATACATATATATGCATATATACATATATATACATATATATACATATATATATACATATATATATACACATATATAAATATATATCATATATGTATAATGTGTGGGTGTGTGTGTGTGTTAGTATTATGTAACCATATTACATACTGTGATTTACTTATATTTACCTACATCAGTGATTTTATAATGTGCTAATGTTCAATATCACTTTAATCATTACAGTCACTATCTGATGAATGAGAAACACTAGACAACAGCTCAGCAACTGTTTCAGGGCCAGCCTGCTTTTCTGACAAGACAGGTCTCAATTTACCATCTTCCATAAACCAGTCCAGTTTGCATGGATCAGGGATTTCTGGATGAATAACAGATTCCTGGCTCGATATTGGCCTGCAGATGTGCATGCATTATATGCTGATATAAGGCTTCTGCAGTTGGTGGCAGCTTATCTACACCTTGATTGTTTGGCAGAGTTTTGAATCTTTTCCATAGTAAAATTGAGGCATTTTAGCAGATACTTTCTTCGTTCAGAGAAGACTACACAAGAACTCCTTGCATCCCATTCTAACATTAAATGATCCCAAGCTTGGCCAAAGCCTGTAAACATGAGGTGGTGATTTCATAAACATCTTAAGGGCTGTTTTTTCCAACACCATTTATATGCTCTGTGATAATCAGGCTCGTATCCAGGGGGGTTTTATGGTTTGGGAGAACCCTCCTTTTCTAGCAAACCTCCCTCATTTCTGGCGAACCCCCCTCTTCAGATTTTCCAAATAAGTCGTCCAACCCACCTGGTGCACTGCAGACCCACCCAGACAAAGACCTTTTCAAACATATCTGCTTTTATAGCATTATTTAGACCCATAAAGCACAAAAATCCCAATCCCCTTGCTTTGGGGGTTTCGCCGACCCCACCAGGGCGCCCGTGGACCTCACGCCCAGAAGGAACCTGGCTACGGGCCTGAAAATTTTTATCACAACCGGTGATAGCATGGAAACCTGGTAGTGTCACTGATCTTTCTAGTCCAAGATGATCGTATATTGGCTGAAGAGCCACTCTTCTTCTGGTTTCAGCAGTACCTGTCACAATTCACACGGCAAGATGACAAAACAAACACTCCAGAGCATTCTCCAATAACATCTGTAAGTACACAAGAAGAAGCTGATACTC
>NW_022755143.1:0-1884 GCF_011630105.1 Anneissia japonica | reverse complement strand
TCGGCAATCGTAAATTTGGGGAAACTGTAACCAAAAATGAGAATTTATCTTCGAAAAAATAATGGGTCATTCTTCGCTAATGTGCCATTTTAGAGGTTTAGAAATCATGAAAAAAAAAGTTTAATATTTGTAATTCTTTTATTACACATGTCATCATTATTCATTCATACATTCGGCACGATAATTAGGGCATTTTAAACGTTTATTTAAGCATTCAATTTTCAGTGCTGTAACATAGCAAATATTGCAAGAATCATCTCCATCACACTTTTTGTGACGGAGATGATGATATACATATAGATGTGAATCTTAGTAAATTTAAAAGATAGATTGTATTATTTAAATATAGGATAATGCACATTGAACAAACGGGTTTCTAACAACATAAGTCGTATCAATTACCATTTTTATTTTATAGCGGTTTCTGAGAAAAGAAAACATCAAGAAATCATCTCCGTCACACTTTGTTGTGACGGAGATGATGATATACTCATAAATGTGAATCTTAGTAAATTTAAAAGATAGATTATATTATTTAAATATAGAAAAATAAACATTGAGCAAAAAGGTTTCTAACAACATAAACCAGATCAATTATAATTGTTATTATATTCTTTTTTGAGGAAAGAAAACATCAAGAAGTCATCTCCATCACAGTAAAATTGTGATGGAAATGACTGTGACGGAGATGAGGAATTAAACTTGTTAGATGATATAGTGCCATATGCAGTGTGTTACAGGGTGAATGTCATGTGTACTTTGAAAATGACACAGTTCTGATCGTATATATAATTATTTTTTTCTAAAAAAATTATAAATAAAGGATACTCTGAAGCGTTCGGAGATGATGCTGAATAAAGGTACTTTCCTAGTTATTAGAAAAGCATGAATTCTTCAGCTATAGGTGGTTAAATTGTACAAGAATGGACTGTTTCTTACTGTATGGTCCCCTTCAACCAAAATGGTTTGATTCATAACTTGTTATGTCATTTTGCTAACAGCTATAATGGCATTTTAAAGTATTGTGACGGAGATGATGACAATTCAGGGACAAACTTGTTTAGTCTAAAAAAGTCAAATTTTAAGTATTTATAGATCTATTGATGTCATTTTTAATTTTAAATTTGTAAGACATCTTTTGTATTTACCTTTTTGTGGTACATTTATTTATTTAAGTTATTTATTTTCTCTTATACACATCTAGATGTGTATAAGAGACAGGTGCGCGACTTTGGAGGCTTTTTGTTGAAAAATAAACAGCATGTTGATTACTTTTAAAATATTTAACAACTTATTTCATTAACAAATATGTTCGAGATTGCATTAACGCAATAAAAATAAAACTTCCTTTATATATTTTAAAAATTTATACTACATCAAAACAGAGGGACGTGAAAATGGCACTTTACTGAAGAATGACCCATATGTCGTTCACGAAAGCAGTACCCAATCACAGCACACTTACCGTACCAGTTAATCATTGATGAGACACTATTAGCCAATCACAAACGTTCTTGTAAACTCGGTAACTAATGTAAACAATGTCGCGAGGAAAGTGACAATGTGTAGCAATTTGGACGAAAGTTCTCCGGTTTTAGTGGAATATTTCAATATGATAGAAGTATACCAGCCTTTAAATAAAATACATTAAAATAAAATACAATAAAATACATCTAAAGCTGTTTACGCTTAATGACACAACCATACTCTAGGTTCTTACAACATGTATCACTAAAAAAATATGCCTGAATCCGGCTCAGATTTATCATTTGAAGAACTTCTGTCCAACGCCATACATTGCAAGTGGAGTGTGTTGTTTACGGTATACGGACATAAACCACCCAGGACATAAACCACCCAGGACATAAACCACCCAATTGGAAT
>NW_022755142.1:0-1282 GCF_011630105.1 Anneissia japonica | reverse complement strand
AATGATGGCTTTCTACCAAACAGTCATTTGTTATTTAACTAGATCTCATCAATCAAGCAATTAATTAATCAAACAGTCAAATTAATCAATCAATTTATTGCAACTTGAGCCATTTTGTGTCATTGCCTGCTTTCGCAACACATGAAAATAAAATTGTAAATCATTACATGGAACAAATTACAATACTGCTATGAGAGATACTGTGCCTTGATTAAAATGAAAGCCTAATTAGTGGGGTCAGGGCTGGGTTGCCTAAGAAACTTAGAACACGGTAAGAAACTATTGAAAATGAAATGTTTGAGTAAGAATGGGAAGAAAAGAGGAATGGATCAGGAGATTTGCGTAGAGAAGTTAAACGACCAATAAGATAAGAGTCCAATTCAAATTACTGTAATAATAATAATAATAATAATATGTGACATTTATAAAGCACTCTACTTTGACGACCCCAGAGCGCATACAATCAATCATATTTAAAAAATACCATACAGCTAACACAACATAAAAATAACTGAAATTCATCCTACAACGTACAATACAATGTCTAGTGCAGGGTATAATTGATTTTTGTCAATTAGTACAGTAGTCTACATTTTTATAAGGTCATTAATAGAATCATACTCATTGTTGATAATTATCCGGTTTTTAACAATTATCTGATTTAAAAAAATCAGTTTTCTTGGAACATTGTCAATTCCAGTAAAGATATTTATTAAAAGTAATCAACAAATCTGATACAATCCCTCATCTACGTCAATAGTGAATGCTTGTAGTGCCCACTGGATTGTTTCCCTTTGCTTTGTAATGGCCTTCTAGAGAATTCATGTTTTAAACTGTCAAAAAAATGTGGAAACTCTAAAATATTAACATATTAAAAAAGGGTCATTTAAAGATATCTAAAAGATATTCCAATAAAACTATAAAGACCATTTTAATACAAAATATATCTATTACGATTTTCAGCCAATTTAAGGGTCTATCCAAAAAAATTATATTAGTGGTTGTATTATTACTTCTGTTCATTGGTGTTGAAATATTTGCTTATTTTAATTTTGATTTGAAAGTGGAAATAAAGTACTGTATAGTAGGCAATGTATCTTTAATGGTTGAATTACACAAATCAATGGTGATGTCGGTAGTCCACGAGTGCATACTTATGGGGACAATGTTTTTTTCTAATTGAAAGCTGAACAATCCAAATATTGAATTTGTTTTTGAGACCTCAACATAATATAGGCCTACCTTTAATTGTAAGATTCAATACAACTGATTAATTTTATTA
>NW_022755141.1:0-1104 GCF_011630105.1 Anneissia japonica | reverse complement strand
GGTCTCCATAATCTTTACGTCTTGTTGAATTGTTTTCTTTGCTTTCATTACAAAATATCAACTAAAAACTACTGGATGATTTTCAGAACAGAGAAAGCAACAAAAACCACTAACAACAGTTTAATCATACAGGTAACACCTGCTTGATTCAGTAATGACCAGTATACAGATAAGGCGTTTGTACAGGCCCTGATAATAGAAATTCCTCGCATTCTGAAATGGATAAGGCTTTTGTTTGTGCAGAAAATAAAAAATTGGAGGGCTTTTGGCAATGTTTGCTTCCACCCATGAAAAAACTAGTATTTACCAAGGCCATACAACTGAGTGTAAAAGCTGTGGGCTTCTCTTTGTCTGCGGCCAAGCAAGTTATAAGTTAAATTCAAGAGGATATTTTAGTAAAGTCTTACTTTATATTAGTCTAGACAAACACTGATAAATAATAATGATGATAAAATATAAATTATAGAAGTCGATCTTTAAATTCTATGACTTATTGTCGCGGTGGCATGGCCCTACACAAAAACACAATAAAATTGTTTATATTGATTATTAATTTATTTTTTATATCTAAATATAGAATTTCAGATACCAACATATTTTTAGGATACAGTAAGACAATCTTGTATAGTTGACCGTTAAGTACTTGACCCTTAATGGTCTATTAAAAAGCATAGTTAAAGTACCATAATGTTTCTTAAGGACGATTGAGGTCTAGAAAAACACTGATAAATAATAATGATGATAAAATATAAATTATAGAAGTCAATCTTTAAATTCTATGACTTGTTGTCGCGGTGGCATGGCCCTACACAAAAACACATTATAAAATAAAATTGTTTATATTTATTATTAAATTATTTTTTATATCTAAATATAGAATTTCAGATACCATCATATTTTTAGGATACGGTAAGACAATCTGTATAGTTGACCGTTAAGTACTTGACCCTTAATGGTCTATTAAAAAGCATAGTAAAGTACCATAATGTTTCTTAAGGACGATTGAGGTCTAGAAAAACACTGATAAATAATAATGATGATAAATATAAATTATAGAAGTCGATCTTTAAATTCTATGACTTGTTGTCGCGGTGGCATGGCCCT
>NW_022755140.1:0-711 GCF_011630105.1 Anneissia japonica | reverse complement strand
TGATTGTAAACTTTTTCATTACTACATGACGTGCCTTTAATATTTTAAAGTCTTTGAAAATGTCATTAATCAGAGCTATCTGTCTTGTCATTCGATGGGTATTCCTTTTTGAAGGGACTCATATAACTTACCTTAAATTGGACTTCAGCCACTGTCTTACTAATAAAATTTTTTAAACACTTTAGTAAATTCTTAGGTATTTCTTTGATAGTGTACTGTGACTTGCGGTAACGGATATCGTGAACGTACTGTAACTTGCCATTCTGCAACTGGACAGATGATGCCTGACAATTTCTGTGGTGTAGATAAACCAGAAACAAAGAAGTCATGTCATAAAGGACCATGCATCACCTGGGAGACTGGTCCATGGAGTGAGGTAATTCTAAATATTTACAACAGTTATTACTGTTGTCAATCAGCTCTATTATATGTTGCTGCTTAGGCCTAATATATTTGACTAGATATTTATATGCTGTTAATCATGTCCAGAACCAACCATGCTTTTCTTCATGGAGACTAAGGCTGTTTAATGTAATCAAAATAGCTATAAAACTACATAAATAATATGCCCCTTGGTTGAATAGTGCATGATAATTCTGGTAGAAAATATAAAATTCTCACAAGTTGAATAAATTATATTGTTGGTTATTATAATCTGTGTGCATGGATTGCTGTGTTTAGCTGCAATTTTAAATAAACTATATTATAATA
>NW_022755139.1:0-1156 GCF_011630105.1 Anneissia japonica | reverse complement strand
AACACATATAGGATATTTTTTATAGTATTGTATGATAATTTAAATAAATAAATAATGTAATTAAAGTAGTAACTCATTATTATAATTAAGCACAGTATTTATTTATCACTTATTTATAAATAAACAGGATTTTTTCCCCATAAAATCACCTCCTGCAATTAGATAAGCTAGATAATGACAGTCTTACGCCCGTATTCTTAAAACAAACTTTAGTCGAACTTCGAACTAGAACTTCATTTAGTGCTAGTTGCATCTTTAACTTCAATTTGTATTCACAAACAATGTAGTCAAAGTTTTAACTACGACTAAATCAAGTCCCTAGTTTTAGTTCAACTGAAGACGACTGGCAAGCCACGACTATCAAACTAACCAATGAAAAGGGCTAACTTTAATAGCAGACGAAATTTTAGAGATCCGGTACCGCGGATGAATATAAAGCTGCGGTCTGTGGTTCAAAAACGTATTTCTTCATAATTCATAATAGACCATCATTCACTTAATTAATTTTCTATAATAATAACTATATTAGTTGTTAACATATTACAATAGAGAATTTGAATAGACACTGAAAGTTTGCTTCATTTGGAGAACTATTATAGTTGAGCCCGAGTGAGGGCGGCGCCATCTTTGTTGTTGTTATTGTGAAGCTACGTGATCGCAACGCGAGAGGATTTCGTGCAAATCAGGAACTATCGCATGTGGCCAGCAAAACATGTTAATTTCTCCTTCTGGAAGCTAAACTTGATGTCTCTTTTGTTTAACACACCGAAGGTATATCAAACCTGCGTATACAATCGTTTTTATTCGTTTCACGTTATCGTGAGTTACAAAAAACACGTTTTTAGTGGGGTAAATATTTCAAGTCGGCGATTTAGCCTGACCCTAGGCTGACTAAAAAAATCGGCCTGCGGAGGTATCATTTTAGTCGAGGTTCATGTCATTTAGTCGTAGTGCTAGTCAAAGTTCGTTTTAAGAATACGAAGTGACGTAATTTTAAAGTTTTAGCTCGAACTACGACTAAAGTTCGTTTTAAGAATACCGGAGTAAATATTGATAAGTAATTTACAATTACAACATGATATCTTTTTTAACAGTTTAAAACATTTCTGATCTCTCATGTTAAAAAGTATCTAGGTTTAAGCTGCCCTTGTAAACT
>NW_022755138.1:0-836 GCF_011630105.1 Anneissia japonica | reverse complement strand
AAAATATCAAAATGATGATTATATTGTTATTGTCGTTAAAACTAAGTCATCTTGTTTATTGTGACCTAGTAAGCCATTACAGTACTTCTGATGATGTCAATCTTCAATTTTGTACTCAAGCTGTCAAGTTTTTTTTAACCTAAATTAGATTAAGTTCCTCTCCAAGTAACAAAAATAATTATAAAAGTTGTAATGAAGCCGTGCTAGTCTAAACAATATACACAGATTATAAAAGGCAGCACTCTGAGACTAACTTTGATGTAATTTACACCTGATGAAGCTTGTGTTGAATAATAAAATAATTATGTAGTTAATAATCAGCCAATAAATACCAAAAACCGACAACAAACTTTGCTTTGCTTCCAGTACTCACAAGAATTTAGGATGTGAATCTTCATCTCGGATCAACTGATGAAAATAGGCAAAGTAGGGGCATTACTACAATGTATCAATAGACTAATGTTTACTACTGGATGCAATGTTTAATTCTAGCATCTGAAAAACATGTACACTAGGCTGCACTTTCGCATATACTAATCAACAATTTGTTGAAAAACAAAAATACATATGTATCTGTGGAGTTACCTGATTCTATAGCAAACTGTTGACCACCAGAGGAAAGTTGCCTGATACCGTACTTCTATAAAAAAGTTTAAATATCTGAGATACAACAGTGGCTAAAGTAATAGGACAATAATTACATTGTAAGTGATATCTTTAACTTAATTAAAAGTAAAATAACCTTATGTCATTTCGGGAGTAACATGACTTTGCCATAGCATTAAGCTAAAAGCATAAACTAAAAAGTGTGAACCCTCGCACTAAAAATTTGAAGG
>NW_022755137.1:0-890 GCF_011630105.1 Anneissia japonica | reverse complement strand
CATATTTTTCCCTATCACTTTTTGTTCCTCTTATGAACCATTCCTGGCTATTGTTTTTTTTTTTTTTTTTGGAACTTCTTTGATCGGTTATGTCTAACTGTCTTCCTTTTAATATGTGGTTCTATTTTCTCTAATAATTGATGTGTTATCGAATCAACAATTTTCTTTTCTAATATGTAAAATTGATCTTGTGTTTCTTTCCAATTCAATTCATCTTCCAAATCATTGGTACTTGCAATTGCATCTTTAATCTCTTGGTGTGGATTGAATACAACAAAAACCCCAAGAAAGTATAAATTTACGTCATCCTCATGTTGGGAGCTCAGGTGATCCAAAAAGCAGGCTACAGTAGGTCAATCTTGTGCTGCCATATGATGGATGTGTCATGGACATATCAAGAGCCATAATTTTGGTTGTTCTAGTGGCAGAGTGAAGAGCTTGCTGTTGAAATTTTACGAGAAAGATATCAGGATGACTTGGGATAATGACCGCGCCATTTGATACTGGTGGATAGTGAACTCGGTAAAAGTAAATCATGATTTTCTTCTAGGCTGAGAGCAGTTTTTTCTTGGAGAATAGTGTCAACCTTTAGACTGTGTCTCTGACTATGGGGCAGTGTTTCTTTCCAATTTAATTCATCTTCCAAATCATTGGTGCTTGCAATTGCATCTGTAATCTCTTGGTGTGGATTGAATACAACAAAAACCCCAAGAAAGTATAAATTTAGGTCATCCTCATGTTGGGAGCTCAGGTGATCCAAAAAGCAGGCTAGGTCAATCTTGTGCTGCCGTATGATGGATGTGTCATGGACATATCAAGAGCCACAATTTTGGTTGTTCTAGTGGCAGAGTGAAGAGCTTGCTGTTGAAATTTTACGAGAAAGATATCAG
>NW_022755136.1:0-911 GCF_011630105.1 Anneissia japonica | reverse complement strand
GGGGTAGGCCCTTTTACTCGTTCAATAATACCCTGGTCTTCCAATTTACGTAACTCCTTCTCTACCTTTTCCCTCATATTGAAAGGGATTCTCCTATGTGGCTGTGCCATGGGTGGGACAGACTCATCTATGTGTATTTTAACTGATATGTCTTTCATCTCCCCAATACCCCCTGCGAACACATTAGGGAATATCTTACTTAGCTTACCCCCTACATCACTCTCTATCTTGTTAACATCATGGTTAATAGAGATCAACATTAAATCAATAGATGTCTTGAATCCAAGTAAGTTACCTCCATTACCTTCTGCAACAAAGAACTTAGTAGAACGTGGATAATTATTGTTAACAGATGAAATTTCATCATCAAAATAACCAAGAATGTTTACTTTAGTACCTCCATATGCAGTTAACATAGTCTTACTAGGCACTAACTTTATTCCCTTAGCAAGGTATTTACAATATGTCACATTATCTATGATGTTCGACGTAGCCCCTGTATCTGCCATCATAGGCAGTGAACTGTTACACGATTTAAAATATATTTGAAAAATTGGCTTTTTCATAATATCACTGCTAACAGCATGAATACATACATTTTCTTTAAGGGTAGTTTTATCATCAGTTAACTCATGGGGACTAGCTATAGTGAAAACATACTCATCATCAGATGATGTATCTACATTTACTGGATTATTAACATCTTCCACAGCATTACAAATGCCTGTACCTTTTTTGGATTTAAGTCTACAATAATTCGCAAAGTGTCCAAGTCGTCCACAAACATGACATGGTTTACCATAGGCTGGACACGATTCTTTTCCTCCATGATGAGGGAATGGCTTCCCGCAGTTGTAGCACGTCTTCTTTCCTGCGCCAGTAGTAGGCTTGTACCAATTCTTTTGGTGGTG
>NW_022755135.1:0-855 GCF_011630105.1 Anneissia japonica | reverse complement strand
TATGGCCCATGTGCACGTTAAAGAACACAGTAGACTCTTCAGTAAAGAATAGGGGATTGTCTTCCAATTGTGATAAATTGACATTGAGGGTGGTGATTGTCTGCCCAATCACCACCAGAAGGACCCCACTGGAAATAAGTCTTCTTCTAGACTTTTGTGGGCTATCCTTGGTGTTTACACCGAATAAATCCAATCCAATCCAATCCAGGTCAGGTAATTGCGGGACCCTGGACAAAGGTCTAATGAAGGACCTATGGTCTATTCTATGCTAGAAGCACATAGCTCTTAAAATTAGAACCCACAGTCTAGGGGAGGGATTTGTGAGAGAGTTCCCTAGGGCCCAGATTTACCAGTTGGTTCCAGGGGTGGCGCTAGGATTTGCCCGATGGGGAAGGGGGGCCGAGTTCCCCGACAAGGGCCGATGCCCCCGACGAAGGGTTAGATTTCCCCGATGAAAGCAAAATGGGCGTGGTCGAGCTTCGATTAAAAGGCTTCAAAAGCTCTCTCACCCCTGGTTGGTTCAGTATTGAAGGTTTAGGTCTAATAAGAGAATTATGTAGGGAAAAGCACCAATTTTCAGACAAATATTTTCAAACATGGATAGCAGTCCTAGCTGACCTGGCTACCATTTGTACCGCAATGATGGCTGAAAAACTGTTTAAATTATTTGCCTTTTGGCAATTTTTAACAAATTCTGACAAAATTGGTATCGGGGATCTAGCGTTGTATTCATAGTCAATTAATAGAAAAAAAAATTTACGGGCAATATGATGGGGTGGCCTGAATTGGGATATATATAGCCTAGCCTATTGTTTCTAATCATGCTTGCATGAAATTCTCACTTTATACTATCTG
>NW_022755134.1:0-507 GCF_011630105.1 Anneissia japonica | reverse complement strand
AATATAAAAAAGAAAAACATGAGCAGTAATAATGTGCTAGCTAAACTGTCTAGTCAATGGACTGCCGAAATCTGCAGTTACTTTAGTGGATTGATATATTGATTATAAAATTATTAATTATTATTACTGAAACATTAATTATATTTTCTGTACACTTTCTTTAAAATTTTCTGTATTTTTCTTCATTTGTGCAGGAAATTTCGAGAACATAGGTCCGCAGAATCGCATTAACACTGCAAATGCCTATACATTGGTTACAATAGTCACCGGCCGACTTTACTGTAACATTTGTGCGGAAATTGGCAAACTTATTTTTAATATGCGTGGATGGAATTTTTTCTTTAAGAGATAACTCTATATCAATTTACACATAATAATTTCAACCTAAACAGAGTTCCAGAGTTTTCACCAACATTTCGGGAGTGCTGAGATTCCAGCTCCCCACTTGTCAAAGGCCATTTAGGCTTCGTTTTATGCCCGAAAAATTGGCATCACACAGTCGGCCGG
>NW_022755133.1:309-685 GCF_011630105.1 Anneissia japonica | reverse complement strand
GGTAGGTCTACTAACTAGGCCATAGCTGTCATCCCTGTTATCCTGCCTAGTTACTAGATCAACCATTGAAAGATTATTATATTACACACTATTATATGAATGACGAGCATTGGCCTTTATTTATTACTACCTGCAAAGACAGCTAGGCTGCTCCAACGCCAAGCATGTTGTCGTCGGGTTGCAACAAGCTGCGCTTCAGCGTATGATACGCAGTGGTTTGCGCGGACTGAGCCCACTTCCTGGTACAAATGATACTTCGCAAAGATCTTATAAACACAAGATAGCGTTCTCCGCGATTTACGCGTAACAAATAGAAGCGTCGGTCAAGGTTCAAAAGTTTCCCATTTAGCAAGAGGGCGTCATTCATGCGCTATTA
>NW_022755133.1:0-289 GCF_011630105.1 Anneissia japonica | reverse complement strand
ACCGAAGAGAAAAAGTAATAAGTTTTGGAAGAGGGCGTCCTATCTGTTGCCATGGATCTGAGATGGTTCCTGTTCTGCTGTTCACAGGCGGTGTACTGTATGGTCAGATCAGAGCGGTAAAGGGTCAAAAGTTTCCAATTTAGCAAGAGGGCGCCATTCATGCCTTATTACAGAATTTGCACGCGTAAATCGCGGAGAACGCTATCTTGTGTTTATAAGATCTTTGATACTTCGTGAAAACATCCAAGAGGGCTTTCGGTCAGGAACTGTTTTCACGAACAAGCTCAAA
>NW_022755132.1:0-696 GCF_011630105.1 Anneissia japonica | reverse complement strand
CTTTCTGCAATAACTAGTGGCTTAGGATTAAAGTGTTCGTCTAACATCTTCGTTAATTCATCATACGTTTCGTTTTCGACAGTACCGGTGAGCATAGATCTTTGAGTAGTGCATATGCCTTAGGCCCTATCACCGTCAGCAATGTAGCTACTTTCCTATTGTCGTGTACCGAGTTTGCCTCTAGGTACGCCTCTAGCCGTTCCGCATACGCCGGCCAATCTTCTGTTTCATTGTCGAAAGTATTTATGCGGCCTATCTGCGGCATGTTTCCAATAGTTATCTACGAATACTCACAGAAACTTCCTGTATTTCTGTTTTCCTTAGTTTTATCCTCGTCGCCAGATGTAAAACATAGGTGGCAGCAAACATTGTTTATTGGGGATGAATACATTACAATAATATAACAAAATCATTTTTAATACGTATTTTGGTTCCACAAAATAGGATTTCGAAAATCAAACTTCAACGCTGTTCCTTGCGAACATGGTGTTGTTATCGACAACGAACAATGTTACACGAACCAGCTTAGGCCTTCAAACAACTGTGCACCTCACCTTCCTTATAGCCGGAACGTGGGCTAGCCTGATATTTGTTTATCCACGCATACCTGACATGAAACATCACAAAATCTTTTGGATACTATTCCTCTGACATTTATTCAATATCTCCTCTGATATTTATCCAATAACTCTGGTT
>NW_022755131.1:0-2163 GCF_011630105.1 Anneissia japonica | reverse complement strand
GGATGATGGGGTGGTATTTAAAAACTGCTGCAGAAATGGTGTAACCACCATTTTAATCACCTTTTTGTCAAACACCCTTTTTTTGTCTTAGAAAATTCAGTTATACAACATATTAAAAAAATAGTTTATATATTTATTGAGATACAGGTTTTCATATGTATGCAGTACACTTCTTCAGGTGAAAAAAAAGGACATGTAGAAAAATCACTGAACGAGTTACTAGTCCCCACATCAAACATCATGAGCATCTTGTTTAAGGGACACCAGTCAAATATAAACTATAATATTATTTTCATTAGTTATTGTTATTATTTATTACTAGTTGGAGTGCTTACTATAGTTCAAGGGGTTCAGACGAACCCCCCTCTGTGAAGAAATGTAACAAAATACAAGGGTCCTGACTTACAAAAAGCATGCTAATCTACCTAGGCATACAGTAGGTTAGAAGATCAGACAAACTAGGCTTAGCCCAACTAGTTTTCAATTAAATAAAATACACACTCTGTTTTTGGTTCCTGTCGTAATAATTTATGTACGAAAGTGAGTTCTTCAGTCCTATCGGTTCATCGATCCATGGAAGAAAGACTACTATCTAACTTCTCATTTCCGGCCATCTAGGAATTAAAATTTTCCCAGGGAAGGACCCCCAGAACCCTCTTTCATTTTGGGGTTTTTTGGAAACATTTTGAACCCCCCCTCTTTTAAATCCTGGATCCGCCCCTGATAATAATTATTTAAATGAGCAATTAGCATTCACACACGTACCAAAACAATAGGCTTTGTCTTCTTTAATTACCATCTTGCATTCTGCCAAGTTTGAAACCAATCAGACTTACCAAACTTTAGTTATCGTGGTAACAAACAAATGACCGACGACGACAACAAAAACTAGATTTGAACTCGTCACTGAGAACGAGTTCGGTGATCCGCCGTACTTTGACCCTCATAAAGCTCACGCAGTGCTGATTGAAAAGTGTCATAATATGCTAAAATATGCTGTAATTAGTTTTAAAAAAAAAATTTGAGCATTTTAAAAGAGTTACGCATGCATACACGTACGTCTTCACGCCCGTGAGCACGGTAATAGCACAAAGAGTGACTCCTGATATGAATAATGTGTCAGGAACACAAAGTATGTAACAAAACGTTATTTCCCGCTTCAGTACGTGTTGCGTGCGTGGAAATGAACGTAAGGCGCGTAAATATGGAAAGTTTTGGAATGCTGAAAATGACCCGAAACGTTCTTTAAACTATCTGAATAGTGATATGGAGAATTTTCAAATTTTAACAGACGCGCACGTCACGATGTGTGCGTGTATAGTAATGGCACACGAAATTAAACATTGTCAAGTATTTTTAAAACCGCCTGTTAGTTGGTAATGTTACACAAATTTTCCCTTCATATAACCTATATATATATATATCAGTCTAATAGCGTCGAAATACAGTCAGCCGCCCTCTCTTTGTTCTATTTCTTTACATCTTTTAAGAAGGAGAGATAAAAGGGCTCCAAAAATTAATTCTTTCTGACCATGCTGACGTGATAAAATAGAAAAATATAGAGACACGTCTGAAAGAGAATTGATTTAGCTATAACATACTCACAGGTGGGAGACAATCAATCAAGATAAGCGAGATACGTTCAAACGAGTAAAAAAAGTAATAACGTCATAAATAATAATTGAGTTTTTTCTTAATTTAAATGGCAATATGATGACGTCACAATGTCCGATCAGCCATTATGATCTATAAAATCGTATCTACAACTCATGTGCTCTCAGAATATGTAATCAATATTGGGGTCACCTTTCATCCTGAGGAGCTATATTTGATTTTAAATAGGCATAATTATAAGCATATATAATTTTTGACGCACGCGTACGCGCATGTTAAGACGCGCACACAAAAAAGTAAGATACCTAACATTCAACCTTGACCTGAATTATAAGAACATTTAATATTATTGAGAATTGACGAATAGTTAAGCTATGACGTCATCATCGTTTTGAGAAAAGAAATATATATATATATTTTAAATTCAAATGGCAATATGATGACGTCACAATGACCGATCAGCTATTATGATCAATAAAATCGCATCTACAACTCATGTGCTCTCAGAATATGTAATAAAAATTAGGGGTTACCTTTCATCCTAAGGAA
>NW_022755130.1:0-623 GCF_011630105.1 Anneissia japonica | reverse complement strand
TTAAGTCAAAAATGTAATTTTTTTTGTTAGGTTAGGGTTAGGGTTAGTGTTAGGGTTAGAGTTAGTGTTAGGGTTAGAGTTAGAGCTAGGGATAGGGTTAGGCAAAGTGAGATAGGCTGAAACAAACACTATTCCATTGAAAGTTTGAAGTTTTTCGGAAAAGTACTCGAAATATGGCGAAAGTCAAAAATTTGCACTAAGTGCTTAACTCGGCGAGATAAGCACTTTTGTGCAAAAAGTGACAATGTTAAAAAGTTGAGTCAAAAATGTAATTTTTTTTTTGGTTAGGCAAAGTGAAATAGCCTGAAACAAACACTATTCCATTGAAAGTTTGAAGTTTTTCGAAAAAGTACTCGAAATATGGCGGAAAGTCAAAAAGTTGCACTAGTTTTTAACTCGGCAAGATAAGCACTTTTGTGCAAAAAGTGACAATGTTAAAAAGTTGAGTCGAAAATGTAATTTTTTTTTTTTAGGTTAGGGTTAGGGTTAGGGTTAGTGTTAGGGTTAGAGTTAGGGTTAGGGTTAGAGTTAGAGTTAGGGTTAGGGTTAGGATTAGGGTTAGGGTTAGGGTTAGGGTTAGGGTTAGGGTTAGGGTTAGGCAAAGGGAGATAGGCTGACACAAA
>NW_022755129.1:0-955 GCF_011630105.1 Anneissia japonica | reverse complement strand
AACGCCTCATCAACTGTTTATGATGTTAAGTGCTTTGCGAGTTTGCTGACAAATTACTTATAAAGTCGACCACGTAAAGCGTGAAGTAAACTTAAAATTACGGACTGATTCACTTCGCATCTGGCTGGTAAAATCAAATGATTATGTTTATTTAGCAAAACGAGTCAGTAGCAAAACATGTAACTATCCATATTCACGATGCCATAAATATCAATGATAATACGGCACATGTCACATTATTTCTTTTGTCTAAATGTAGACTTATAATTGCGGAAATTACCGGTACAGTATTTTAATATCAATGCAGATAGTCAATTTCACAAAGTGACAATATATTCGCAGTTGCAACTTCTTTAAAAAGCTTTTCATATATCTCTTTGACGGGTTGGGATGAGATTTATATATTGTAGGCCTAAGCCTATGCTTTGGTCAAATAGGTTAAATTAAAATAATACAGATATACAATAGGCTTAAGCCTAATTTTGTTTAGTTTAGCTATACAATCATTTCATTGCTGTTAGTATAATTATTTCTAGGCATGTCATATTTTTCATAAATGTCAACTTTCGACATAACGCGTAAAATAAATTGAATTTCAAATCGTCACTTGTTTCGAAGTAGACCAATGTCAAACGGAATTTTTATTTGGTTTTTTACACATTTTTACATTAAAAACATCTTTAAGGAAAAAAAATCAAACCTTAATATTTCTCTTGGGTGTAAATAAATATGTTCCATAGATAACTAGAACCTATAATATCATGCCCACTACGAAAATGTTCTTCATGTACCCAGCTATAGTCACGTTGTTTTAACGTAATTCTCTGG
This sequence comes from Anneissia japonica, assembly GCF_011630105.1. Classification (NCBI taxonomy): domain Eukaryota; kingdom Metazoa; phylum Echinodermata; class Crinoidea; order Comatulida; family Comatulidae; genus Anneissia; species Anneissia japonica. Next base: position 127 of record NW_022755129.1, on the reverse strand, counting down.
TATAATCTAGCCTAACCCCACCGTACAAGGCTAGTAAGATATGACAACTACAGGCTATAGTATTCAGCAACATTATTAGAAACATAAGCATATCAAAAGATCCGAACGTCTACAAAAGGAAGTGTTA
>NW_022755128.1:0-921 GCF_011630105.1 Anneissia japonica | reverse complement strand
TCCCGTATCCAAAGAGGCTAATACAATGCAATACTGTTTTAGCCTGTAGGTTAACGACCCATTGAACATTCCATTTCCTATTGTCCTATAGTAGATACCACCAGCTAACCCTCTCCCGAGAGTTGGGTGGTGCTATGCTGTGGACATACCCGAGGTCAAGTGTAGGAAACATCTTGTCAACATCAAATGATGTATTACCGGACACAGGAAATCGGGAATGGATAGTTACTTTATGTGTTTGCCTGAGGCTAAATGACCAATGATAATTGAATATTTGAATGAGTAGGGTGGAGCCAGATCCCCTACATATACCCAGAATATCCAAAGAAACGAGGGAGCAGCAGTGGAGAAAGAAATCGAGTCCAGCGAGAGGAGAACGGTACCTCAGTCCGAGGGCCGTGGCTCTGGCCATTTGGCTATTCCATCAGAATTAGACGGGGCAAAGTCTACACCGTTCAGCTCTGACCGAACTGACTCTAAATGGAGATCGGGTAGGCTGCTGTTCCCAATCTAAAGTTTAGTAGCTGGAGTATTTTATTTTTGTTACAAGTTTCGAGATTTATGCTGGAGGAATACCCAGGCCCATGATCGACATGTTGATGGTGTTACCTTGGATTGACGTTTTGATTTCTTGACTGATGATTGATTTGAATCGCCATTTGCCATTCCTGCTCAATATTCGCTTCTATATTTTATAATTTTGTTTTGGACTTCTTCGGTATTTCGTCGCTGTTCCTTCGTTATGGTTTGCATATCATCGAACACTTAATATTATTGGACAGTTCCCGTTTAAATCCCACATTGTAATCCCCCTTTCTTTAATAAATACTATAGTTATGTTAAAGAATTTTGTAGTTTCATTTATGGTTGCATAAGCCTACGGACTGAGCAGAGCGTAACTGGAACCCGACGAGCCCCCAC
>NW_022755127.1:0-515 GCF_011630105.1 Anneissia japonica | reverse complement strand
CCATCACAACTTAATATATTATTTGAACAAAAAGTTATTCTTCTAATATTAATTTGTACTTTTCCCTTTCCAGGCAATGGTGGATGCCAGATACAGGAGGCAGTAATATTCCGGCGTTGAACGACCTCTTAGCTCCACTAGGAATGGCATTTGGAGATTCTGTCTATGAGGGAATGTTTTCTATTGGGGATCATCAGAGTAAGTTGAATAACAATGGGTCTCCCACTCGAGTGTGGAGTCAGATATGCTCACCTGTAAAACAAGATTGCAGCTTAGCAGAATCTGCAGTTTTTATGGCTAATTTGTGCATATTTGTTTAACTTTAAACAACTTGCAGCAATTTTAAATCCTATATTTTAATTTTCCAATGTACAAGTTTGAGGTGTGTGTTAACGTGTTAACCTAGCAAAGCACTGCCTTGACTTAATCCACTCAGGTTTTTGGCTTGTTAATTGTTTAGTTTACTCCTAAAAATGTATACATTTCAAACCTTTCTTTTTTCAGTTCAGTGCTTA
>NW_022755126.1:0-3175 GCF_011630105.1 Anneissia japonica | reverse complement strand
GCACAGTCTAGCATTGAGTAAATGAGCTATGAAATATGGGAGCTCAAAAAAAATTGATAAAAAATCCAAATTTGTTTTTCACTGTAGGTCAACAGTGTAATGTCTTATTAATCATGTCCCAAAGTATTAGTTGTGGAAATGGTTAACAAATTGTTTATTTAACGTTATTTTTCATAGTTCATTCTATTAAACAATGTATGCACAAATAACTAGAGCAATTACTCAAAATCCTGTTTATCTTGACTCTAAAAGTTCTGTACTTTCACTTTCCAATTACTTAGGTTTGAAATGTCCAATTTGAATGAATGACCTCTCATTTTAAAGATCACATACTCAGGTATTTGAAAATACCAATAACTTGAATTTAAATTTTTGCTACAACTTAGCCATTTTGCCACAACATGCCCCATATATATATAATAGACGTACAGTGGCATTATATGATAATATGATAATAAAGTTTATTAAGCCCTCAACTATGGCATTTTGGATACTTTAAGGAAATACAAATACATGGGTCTAGATGAAGCTACAAAGTATTCAACGTTGGGAATTTATTTTTTTGGTTATTACAGTAAAAGGTGTGTATTCTTTTAAATTCACTGATCATTTAGGCTTATATTGTATGAAACTAACTAAACAATTTATGTATAGTAGTTACAGATAGTATTTAATTTACATTTTACAGTGTACCACACTTAAATTTTAGGGGGAAAAACTAATTTAGTATTCAGGTCAGACATATTTTGTAAATATTTTACAATTTTTTTATGCAATAATGTTGATTTAAAAAAAACTAATACTTTCTTGCTTTTATTTTAATTTTTTATTTTTTTTTTTGCCTTAGGGACACATAATGAAATTAAAAACCCTAAAGTCATGGTAAAAATCACTTTAATTTGTCATGCTTCATTAACTTTTGTTTTAATTTGGAAAAGCGCATTTTTGACTGGGTTATAGAAAAAAATAATCATAAAAGTACTTTATTTAGTTAATATTAACTACATTTACACTAAAAAAATCCATGGAATTAAGTTCCACAACAAAAGGCTAACAAGAGACTCGTTTTGTTCAATATCTCCAAACTGTGATGTTGGCTTACAATGCGTTCTTCTGAATCAAACGTCTTATAGCACATATTGCAACAATCCCATGCATTGATATTGATTGGTCTTCATTCGTATAGGCCTAAAGACTGCATCATTTTAGTCCTAAAATGAGGTAAGTTAAATCAGTAATTGTGCCAACAATCTATAAGAATTTTTCAACAGTTAGTTTTCAAATTGGATATTTAATGAAACAGTCTGAGTTTATAAAAAAAAAATAACGCAATATACTTTTTCATTCATTCATTCATAAAGGTATTTTATTCAAAATATTGCATTTGCAGTAGAAAACAGTATTGTTAGGCCTACACTTTTACAGATAATAATATCAATCAATAAATCCATCACAAACTTGTATAGCGCCGAGTATCCATGGTATAATATATTCAATGGCTCTCAAACAGCAGGGTTTTGTAGTCGCTTCTTAAAAATCATAAAACTCTTTGACTTCTTTATATCATGAGGAATAGCGCTCTGTAAATGAGGTGCTGCACATGTAAATAAATGAATGAATATATAAATTAAAAGCGGTGACCAATAAAACATGCTGAAGAGGATGGCGTGGACTGCAATTGTAATTTTGAATCTACTGATTTAATAACCACATTAAATTTATTATTATATTAATTAATATTTCATTATATCTGTTGATCTAACTAAACAGCTGAATTACATAATCTTTAAAGAGTTAAGCACTACAATTTATATAAATATATAATACACATTATGAGCTCGCATATTAAATGATTGATAAACTTTAGTAAATAATATTTTAGAATACATATAGCAGGCCTGTAGACAGGATTTTCAATGTGAGTGCGTTTTGCAAGCAAAGCGAGCCTCGGCCCCCTGCGTGTTCCAAGATCAGAGTCCTGGTGGGTTTGAGAAAGGGGTCCTCTGGAAGCTCCGACAAATTATCATTTTGAGGGCCTTATAATTCGTGAATATTCTATTTAAATGTCCATTTATTTGGATCGCCGAAGGACACATAGGGGACTTTTACGTCATCATAATTTATAATTCATAATTCAAAATTCTATTTGTCTCACAGGGGCTGGAAGCTTACAAAGGGAAAACATGGTGGCAAGGAGGATTGAAAATAAACAAGAGCGACAGCTCACTGATCTAAACTAATGTTAGGCCTACCTCTATTCACTTTTATTTTCGGGCCTAAAGGCCGTCTTTAGTAGGCGAATTGTTTGCCCAAGGGTTCATAATTGCCATTAAATACTACAATTAACAGGACACGTCGCATAAATGGTGCGGTCGGTTAACCGTTAGGAACCGAAGATCGTGAATTCGAATCGCGCCTTGGTGTTTATTTATTTTTACATATTTGAGAGCCTTTTGACAAAAAAAATGGAAGAACTATTGTGATAAATAATTAGAATGTTCATTTGTACAAATTTAAAAAATAATATCTGCAGAAAATTCCTAACATTGAAATACTTGTTTGGGTAGTGACACTTGCTGCTGGTAGAAAACTAAACAATAACTTAGACTACTGAAAAGCCTAATACAAAAGTCAGTATTCACAGTATGTGCATGAGGGTGAGGCGTGGCTAAAAGCAAAGACAGTGGCATTGTTTTTGTAGCTTGGTGAAAGGAGGATAGTTAAAGATTGGCAAGTGTGTTACAGAACAATGAAATTTAAAACAATGGGGTATTGAATTTGAAAAAAAGAAGGATAATTAAGTAAGGAGGTAAGTATACGTCAGATGAAAACAATGGGTGATTATTGGGAGTTGTCAGTGACTTTTAAAAACTTGTTGGTTTGACATATATAACAAAGAGAAAAGGACCATTTTTAGTGATTCATGAAGAGAACGAATTCTATTGGTTTACAGATTTCAGTGATTGAAAGTAAGGTGACTCGATAGTTTAAACAGGTTTGAATTACCTGAAACTCACGTCATGGGAACTTGTGTGTATATTTAGAAGAAATTTAGGGTAAGAGTGTCAGTTTAGTTGTTTCAACTTGAACACAAGTTTCTACGAAGATGAACTCACACGGAAATTATAAACTGGGATCTCGATGCTATCGAGGGCATTCTGTTAGAGTTTCTAAA
>NW_022755125.1:0-807 GCF_011630105.1 Anneissia japonica | reverse complement strand
CGCTTGCAAGCCGTTTTCAGGTTTTCTTCCAAGACGTCCACCCGCTTTTCGTACATGGACACCGCGGTCTTGGCGAGCGTCGACTCTTTCTTCAGCACGCTGATTTTGTCGTCTTTCTCTTCCAACTCCTCTTCCAAGTCGGCGTGCGATCTCTCTCGGTCTTTCAGTTTGCGGACGGCTTCCTGCAGCTTTTGCTGCAGCTCGAGTCTGCTCTCTTCAGGTGGCGGCTGCTTCGACTTTCTCCTCGCGGCTTTCAGATCCGTTTCCAAGCGAACCACGTCCAGATCCCTTTCCTTCAGGGCATCCGTCTTTGAAGCGAGTTCTGTCTTGAGACGTTCGACCTCTCTTATACGAGACGTTCGACCTCTTCCTCCGCGATGCTGCGAACGTCGGACGATTCTTTCAACGCGGACATCTTCGCCTCGTGTATTTCGTCTTTTAATTTCTGTATGACGACTCTGGCTTCGGTGAGTTTCCGTTCCTTTTCTGCAAGTTTGTCCTGCACCTCGTTCAGCTTCTGGTTGCCCAGTTCCAACGTACGTTCGTTCTCCTTCGCCGATTCTCGACGGTGAGCATCGAGATCTTCTAGCGAGACGGACTTGGGAGTCGCCGGCGTCGAAGACGACGTGGGTCTCGCGTACGTCTCAGGTTCGTCTGGGACTCGTCGACCGTCTTGAGACGGATCCCACTCCAGATCGTCGTTTTCGTTTTCCCGAAGAAATCCAGAAGTGTACTGCTTCAAGTTCGCGTCCACCCACCTCACGTTTGGCGTCAATAGCGAACTTTCCTCGTCCGCGTAAGGTGGAA
>NW_022755124.1:0-766 GCF_011630105.1 Anneissia japonica | reverse complement strand
TATTAATCCGTAGTCTACAAATCTGAGACTGTATAAATATCGTTTTTCGCTATTATATAATACAGTATAATAGGCCTACTGTCAATAAAATTCAGAAAATTTCTGAACTTTAAATCAAGATTAAGAATTAAAACTCTCACTTGATATAACACAAGAGTTTTTCCACCCTATTTACTTCCTTGTGTGCTTTGCATTCATATAATACAATTTGTAGGGTTGGTTTTCAGCTTTTCATGGTTCAATAAACCCCTTTACTTCCTTGTGACGGCCTTGTTAGTTGGTTTTCTATATCACTTTACATACACCCCTGTATACACTTTCCGTCATCGTACATTGAACTGTGTGTATGTGTATGTATGTGTATAAGCCTATATATATATATATATATATATATATACATATATATAAATAATTATAATAATAATGTCATCTTATTCGGCGCAGTATCTATGTGTATGTATGTGTATAGGCCTATATATATATATATATATAAAAATATATATATAAATAATTATAATAATAATATCATCTTATTCGGCGTACGTATCTATCTCTTGGTAGAGCTGCTCGCGGCGCCGTTTTCCACATTCAGAGTGTACATGTAGCCTTTTTTCTGCATAATTATTTTGAATTATATATTTATTTAAATTATTTATTTATTTTTATGTTTATTTATTTATGACAGACCTGACATGGATGGGAAAGATAGGCAAAATAAGATGCAAATACTCTTCGGGGTCACCATCCATCACCACCCTGGTGTATT
>NW_022755123.1:0-726 GCF_011630105.1 Anneissia japonica | reverse complement strand
ATAAAAATATATATATAGTATATTTCAATAGTAATGTCTACAGTTTATTTATCAGAAAATAACTTTAGTAGACTCTAAATGCTACTTTCTGAAGATTTCCAATGGTAAACAAGTTTGGTTTTAATATGAAATTATATTATTATATTTCTGTCTGTCTATTTTGTCTGATCAATCGATAGAGATCAATTAGTTGCTTGATAGATTGATTGATCTATTTATCCATCCATCCATTTATCGATATATTTTTAAAATTGATGTGCTCATTTACTTTTAAATAAATTGTTTATTATATTTATATTTATAAAATGATATTACTAATTTCTGCTACTGTATGTATGTGGAAGTAGATCTATGTTACTGTCAACTACAGCTCATATATTATTTTTCTCTTTAGCAATCCAAAAGTACAGATTCAAGGTCTCAAAGAGGGCGCTATGTCTTCATTACTTCGTTTGATGTACAACGACCAGCCTATGAGTGTTCAGAAGAAAGCTCTGTATGCAGTATCGTCCCTTATTCGTCATTTTCCGCACGCTCAACTTAAGTTTGTATCTCATGGTGGTGTTGTGATTTTGTCACAGCTTCTACAGCGAGAGACCATTGACATGTTACTTATTCAGATTCGTGCTATTACTTTACTGAATGATTTAGTCAATGAACATGTGAGTTATAATCTCATATACAAATATAATATATAGAAAAATATTTAATTTTATACAAATATAT
>NW_022755122.1:0-1415 GCF_011630105.1 Anneissia japonica | reverse complement strand
GTGAAGAGACTATGAATGTGTTCCATGTTATTTATATACTTAAAATCAATGTACAGTATATACAATTTATAAATGTATGTTAACGTGTGGCATCTTAGTTTACTATTAGATTCATTATACAGGTACTGTAATTTGGGGTTTTTTTAGGTATGAATACAAACAAAAATTTAATTGTTCATTTTATGTCTCTTTTTATATAGGAATTATACATTATAGCTGTAATTATATTCTAATAATGCAGTAGGCCTATATAATTTTATCACATCTTACCTACTTTATTTTTTTCCAATTATGTATTAAGTAGGTGTAATGTTTTGATGTATTATGTAAATTATATATAACAATAAATTGCAATAAGTATTATGATTTGATAATTGATTTTTTTTTCCTTTTGTTTTTGTCGTACTTCAAATTTGTATTTTTGATTTGATTTATTTTGAAATATCCATAAAATCTGCACAATAATACAAAAATATTGTAAAATTTACCAAACAAAACATACATATACATGAAACGTAAGATAAACTGATATAACAAGGTTAACACAAAAGGTTTACAAAAAAATTATTTCCATTGTGGTCTTTTATATAACAATAAAATTCATGCAATAAAATAATTTGGTTTAAAACACGACACAACAGATAAATATTGATAAGTTATTACATTTTAAGCAAAAGTAGAAAATTACAAATAATTCCCAAGAATGTCATTTTTGAAGATTCATGAATCATTTGTTAAATATAATCTAATTTCAATTGATCTCACAATGACAATGATGGAAAAAATCAATAAAATTCGTGGGTACATCAATTCAAATTACCGATATGTTGATTTAATTTGTCTCATTAAAAATGTATAACCTGGGCATATGCAATCACTAAAGTCACACATTAACTGTAAATTACGGTATGCCATGATGACTGTTGTAATGCCTTGTTTGGCGGTTGATAATAATACAATCAAATACTGTATTAACGCAAATCACGGTATTCCATGTGTTGATTCAGTGGCTAAACCTATGCACCGCGTTATATCCACCTGTAAGTTCTGTCCAAAACCTCTTTTATTCCAAACAATGGTGGTAACATACTGGAAACATAAGCTTACGTGCTGCATTCCAAGACACTCGCATCCCAATCAGCCACGTAGCCTACAATGATGACTAAATTTTTAGGTTCAGGCTTCCAGAGCAGAGCTTAAACATTTCATTTTTTCATTTCATTTCATTTATTTCACCTTAATGTATATTATACAAAAATGCAATAACATTTGCAAAAATGTAATCTCATGTTTCCCCCCAAAGAGCCGGCATGATAAAATAAAAATAAATAAGGTAAAATAAATTACTATCTTGGCTCTCTAAGCGATGGGGGAACAGACTAGCATTAGAATATAATATAAATTTAAAAAACATC
>NW_022755121.1:0-2224 GCF_011630105.1 Anneissia japonica | reverse complement strand
TTTTAATTGAATAGAAAGAATTGCTTAATTTATATATTTCATAGCCTACTTCCACCTAAGTCCAATAATTATAAATTTGAAACTTGAAAATTATATATATTATTTTTAATTATTGGATAGAATTGCTTAATTTCATAATTCTTGCCAAAAAATTGGCGTTTAAATACTAATACCATTAAATTCATGTGTACAGTCTGTTGATTTCCTTGGTCTTATTTCTTTGTTTATTACATACCAGATTGTCTTCTTCCAGGATTACATCTCATTATGCTAAGGCCGATCTATGCTTGGCTTCATGTATTGAAATATTAACTAGATCCAATGTAACCATTATCTTGGTTACTAGACCCAATGTACAGTAATACCATTTTACTTTGGATACTAGACCCAATGTAATGCAGTACCAGTATTTGAGACCCAATGTAATGCCATTGTTTTGGTTACTGAGACCCAATGTAATACCATTATGTTGGGTACTAACCCAATGTAATACCATTATGTTGGTTACTAACCCAATGTAATACCATTATTTTGGTTTATGTAATATCAAGGAACAGTTAAATTGGTGCTATTCCCTGGTATTATAATACCATTATTTTGGTTTACATGCACTTTAGTATACGTCTGGTGAACTTTTTTAATAATTGTTAAGATTATCATTCATGGAATTCCTGATAAACCTTTCAACCGGATCTATTGAGTTTTCCAAAAATACTTCATGTTTCCTTTAATAAAACATTTAGCGTATACAGTAATACACACCCATTTGATAATCAAGAAGCTGCACCTCTCCTTCCTGGGATGAAACGGCGTTTGATGCAGTTCTGAGTAACTTGATTGTTTATTGTTTATTAATTATACTGTATTTCCAAGATCCCGAAGGAATTGTGGTAGGCCTACATGCAGATTATCTGTTTTTACATCGAACTTAAAACATATTGAACACGTCAGTGCTGTATCACAATTGAATTAAACTTTGCGAGTATTATAAATTCCAGTAAATTCATTCTTTTGATAAAGAAACATTTGATAGTATGAAATTGATTCAAATCTTACAGTTAACACTCAAATTCGAGAGCACTATTGGACCTGATATTTGAACAAGGTGGTCTCATTGTTCAATCTCCGAAACCTAAGGTCCCACAAATCGATAATGTAAACATACGTCAGCGGTGCGTTTGTGGGCAACACGTGTCAGTGGGACTAGCGCGTAATTCTGGCCCAGTTGTGATTGGTTGAAACGCCGTAAAAGTACACTATACTGTAACATTTGGCAATCCTTGGAAGGCAATGTTTCGTTTTTATGTTTTACATGAAATTAAATTTGAATTGAAATGAACTGACGCATAAATATTAAAAATTGATAAATTCAAATAAGATACCGATATTCAACCTTTCAATTAATTTTTTGGGGGTTTCAGATTTTTTTGAATAAACTTTTTAAAGTGAATGTTTTACGTGAAATTAAATTTGAATTGAAATGAACTGACGCATAAATATTAAAAATTGATAAATTCAAATAAGATACCGATATTCAACCTTTTAATTAATTTTTTGGGGGTTTCAGATTTTTTTAAATAAACAGATAGACCTAGGACTATAGCCTAATTTGTAGCAACGCCCAATGGTAGGCCTACCTCTTTTTTTTTTTATTGGTCCTACGTCATTATTTAAGTATTTTAATCGAAGTGTTCTCTGTCATATTTTCTTAGAAATTGTGTAGACACATCTATCCACCTGTGCATGTCGGCCTGCATCATGTTGCTTAATTTGTTAATGTTATTATTTTATATTAATATATTCATGGTAAACGATACGTCATTTAAGTTTGTTATTCTTAATAGGATGAAATTTGTAAAATTTAATCAATTTGATTTTATTGCTCCTCAATGGTCTTGGAGATTTATTACAACTCGCATGTAGCAATTAAAATCCAATCACACAAACCGCCTCTCCCCCGTCCGTCTCTCAACCAACACCTATACAGTGGTCGGCTCCAAACTATTGTAATGTAACCACAGAACCACATTCAGTCGATATCACATTACACTGCATGATTAATGTTTGATGTATTAGATGTCTTGCTTGCTTGACATTTCACATTAAATATGTAGTATGCATTATTTGATCCGGAATTTTAAATGCAAGAAAGTACCAGCCGGCCTATCAGTTTCGATATTTTCGGAGCTGACGTACTATAGCACTTTAAAAATTTGACCAAAAG
>NW_022755120.1:0-532 GCF_011630105.1 Anneissia japonica | reverse complement strand
TCATCAGATGCTTTCGATGTTTTCGTCAAATATTCCCTTTTTCAGGAGGCTGGCTTTAAAAAAAACCGGATAGATTGACGCATAGCAAGACGGATTTACGCATAGCAAGACGTTACCTTTTGCTTTTAACTTATTCAATACAACTTATTTTAATACAATATAAGAAAATGCAAGAACGGAAAATGTATAAAATCTATAAATATTGGAATTTTCTATACATATAAGGTAAGGTAATAATTTAAGGTAAAGTATATAAGGATGTTTTTGGTAACGCGATTTTGGTAAATCGTGTCTAATTATAATGATTATAATTGCTGCGAAGCAGCCAATTCATATTCTTGACAGCAATTTGACCTCTGAAAGGTCATTGTTTGTCAAAAAACGAGTGCCTAAGACGACTGAAAAGCGGAGTTTCCTTCTTTCGTTCTGCCGGGTAAAATCAATTACTTTTGACGACGTTTGTAGACTAATAATAATAATATGTCGTTCTTATATAGCGCTTAATGCCTTAACAAAGCCTCTAAGCGCTTCA
>NW_022755119.1:0-594 GCF_011630105.1 Anneissia japonica | reverse complement strand
CCACAAAATCTGCAATCGATATTCAAGTGATAACATTTATCAGGAAAATGTCCTGTCTTGTTGCAACTGTAACACTGGTTTTGTATTTTGGCGGTAGGTTTTTTACCACCTGGCTGTTTCCTTGTCGGCCTAACATAGTGTGCCGTTATTTGCTTGTGTTTTAACTCTTCGGCATCTTTACTCGCTGTCTCCATGGCAATAGCTATTTTAATTGCTTTTTGTAGAGTTAGGTCCGCCTCAGCCAACAATTTCTTTTAAATGGCTGTCATGGTGATGCCACACACCAATCTGTCTCTTAAACTGTCCTCTAAATTATTTCCGAATTTGCAATATTTTGCTAATTTTCTTAATTCGGCCAAATATTCCTGGATACTTTCGGATTGCTTTTGATCCCGTTTATGAAACCTATACCTTTCTGCAATAACTAGTGGCTTAGGATTAAAGTGTTCGTCTAACATCTTCGTTAATTCATCATATGCTTTCGTTTTCGGCAGTGCCGGTGAGCATAGATCTTTGAGTAGTGCATATACCTTAGGCCCTATCACCGTCAGCAATGTAGCTACTTTCCTATTGTCGTGTACCGAGTTTGCCTCT
>NW_022755118.1:0-675 GCF_011630105.1 Anneissia japonica | reverse complement strand
GCAAATTTTTTACTTTCCGCCATATTTCGAGAACCTTTCAGAAAAACTTCAAACTTTCAATGGATAAGTGTTTGTTTCAGGCTATCTCACCGTGCCTAACAAAACAAATTTACATTTTCACTCAACTTTTCAACATTGTCACTTTTTGCACAAAAGTGATTATCTCGCCGAGTTGAGCACTTAAGAGCAAATTTTTGACTTTCCGCCATATTTCGAGTACTTTTTCAAAAAACTTCAAACTTTCAATGGAATAGTGTTTGTTTCAGGCTATCTCACAGCGCCTAACAAAAACAAATTACATTTTGACTAAACTTTTTAACATTGTACCTTTTTGCACAATAGTGCTTATCTCGCCGAGTTGAGCACTTAGTGCAAATTTTCCGAAAAACTTCAAACTTTCAATGAAATAGTGTTTGTTTCAGGCTATCTCACCGTGCCTAACAAAACAAATTTACACTTTCACTCAACTTTTTAATATTGTCACTTTTTCCACAAAAGTGCTTATCTCGCCGAGTTGAGCACTTAGTGCAAATTTTTGACTTTCCGCCATATTTCGAGTACTTTTCCGAAAAACTTCAAACTTTCTATGGAATAGTATTTGTTTCAGGCCATCTCACCGTGCCTAACAAAAAAATTTACATTTTGACTCAACTTTTTAACATTGTCACTTTTTGC
>NW_022755117.1:0-804 GCF_011630105.1 Anneissia japonica | reverse complement strand
GGAGTTCTAGGAGGTCGGTTTTACCCACCACTACCAGAACGTGTGACATTTGTACATTGGTTGCAACATTCGGAGCTTCCAACCTTTGAGGTCGGTGGTTCGAACCCTTGCTGTGCATTTAACTTTTTACCGTTGTCTCTCCACCCAGATGTAAAAATTGGTACATGGTTGAAATATACTTGGAAGGTTAAAAAGACGGAATGGAAATGAACGTGACACTCTAGAACAATGCCGAGGTTTAGTACGATGAGCTCCTCAACAGCTCAGTTCCTTGCTGAGTATGAAGTGAGGCTTTGTAATGGGTATGACTCGCCAGGTGTTATATTAGGTTGTTACAATTAAATATAACATAATACTTGTATTTATCATCTTTTAATCGGTTTCCAAATTAAAACAGAACAATCCAGTAATCAAACATAATATCAATGTTTGATTACTGTGCCGTTCATTATGTGTAATACGGCGATTATAGTTCTCAATAGCGCTCTAAGCTGAACACTATATTTGTAGTTGAGTTATCGCAGATCATTAATGTGAGCGTTTCAAAACATCTGACTGTTTATACGGTTCACCAATGTGGTGGCCCATAAACGATAGCTCCGAATATCATTTCGTGACTAGTAGATTAATAACCTACATCTGAGCATGCGCAGCGATCGGTTAATGAATAGAATCTGGAACAGACGGTAAACATTTTTTTCTTCTTTTTTTTGCAAATATCGTAATGCACAAACAGTTTATAGAGCAGTAAAACTATTGTTATTGATTTGAAATTATAGCTTAAAAGCTAAGATAGTGTCGAGT
>NW_022755116.1:0-2616 GCF_011630105.1 Anneissia japonica | reverse complement strand
CGGTAACTGTTCCCGTGCCAAAAAGACTACAACTTCGAACGGACTGTGACCCGTGGCCGTGTAAATATCCTATCTCTCCCTCGTTTCGTCGTCCAATCCAACCACATGTTCCGTTTCGTTGCCCGCGATCGGGTTAGCGACATATTGCCTGCTGATATATGAATATTTTTCACTTACAAAACTATACTGTCAAATGAAATAAACCTCAACTCAAGTAAGTATTTGGCTAACAGAGTTATACTTATGTTGCATATATTAATATTAATTAAGTGAGAGGACATAACAATGTGAAAGAAGCTTATTATAATATTAATATTTACCCCCTTCTGTATATAGAAAGAACCATCATCATCAATAGTATCGTCTCTCGCTCCAAAACAATGCACGCTTGCGTGGTGGTAGCATGCATGCTGGCTAGCCTAACTCTAGGCTAGGTCTTTCGCCTTCCTTGAACTGTGGTTGTTTATTATTATCTACTTGAAACTAACACTGTCATCAGCTTTAGTTAATAGACTAGTAGTAGGCTATAACTGTTAATGTTTACATTATTATTATATTATATCAATAATATTTAAAATTTATAATATTACTGTTGTGAAGTCTGTAATAGTAATACCCCTTTTACACTGCAGGCAAATTTCCGGACATAACCCGGGATTTCCCAATACCCAGGTTAAAATCTCCCGAGTTGTGATTAGTGTAAATGCCAAAAAGTCCGACTCGGGTTGGCAAACATTCCGGGATGGACGTGCGGGACGCATTAAACATTGTAGTAGGCTATAACTGTTAATGTTTACATTATTATTATATCAATAATATTTAAAATTTAGAATATTGCTGTTGTTAAGTCTGTAACACCCCTTTTACACTGCAGACAAATTTCTGGACATAACCCGGGATTTTCCAATACCGGACATAGGTCAACCCGGGTGCAATCCGGACTCGCCAGTGTAAACAGCATAGAATTTAATTAGGCCATACCTTTCGCCTACCACAGCTGCGGTCAAGTAGGCCTAAACTTTGCTAACAATGGGCTAGGCCTAGACACTTTTTAAATTAAACCCTCTAGGCCTACACTCCGGTATAGACTTATATTAAAACTGCTGATGCAACAAAAATTGAGGGCAGTATTTGAACCTGAGTTCGTTGCCAGTGTAAAATGGGAGCAATTTGGGATCAACCTGGACTTTTTCGTTTGACGTAAATGGGAAATGCACCTGGGATCACCCCGGAATAAACACGGGTTTATTCTGCCCATGGCAGTGTAAAAGGGGTATTAATAAATTGTTTGTTCAGGGACAGCATTACCGGGTGTCGGGTGATATCAGAACTGATAGAGTGAAGAATGGAGATACCCCTAGGCTTGGTTAAAGCCCCATTCCCAACAAACTTTCAATAAAAAGTTGTTTTTTTTAGAAAAAATGCATGTATTACTCTAATTTTTATAAACCATTAACAAATATTGGCATAAATTTTAGTTTTACTTAAAAGAATAAAATAAAATGAGAACAGACTATTTCTCATAGGAGATTACCATTTTCTAGACGAATTCTTTGTTACTAGGCAAATTCAGAGGTTGTAGATTGCATCCGCTGGGATGCTCCCGCTTTTATGTATACTTTATACAGTCAATAAAGTGCGCCCTCTAAATGAGATTAGTTTTTGTACTTTGCATCTCGCACACTGCGGTCGAGCGAGTAGGCCTGAGATATGTTTGTTTAATTGTCAAAATTTCAATCAGAATCATTTTTTTAACATATTTGAAATAATTCCAATGAAATATTATAGTTCACAAGTGTCAATAATACCAACAGATAGTATCATGGCGGCCGCTTTTATGTGTGATAAGAACCTAAATCAAGGTAAGGGTAGGCCTTTCCTAGCAGTGTTGGATAGCCTACTGTTTCCGACGCCTACTGTATTTCTTCACAGACCTACCGCAGAATCAAACATAAAAAAATTTATTTTTTGTGTGGAACACAAAAAAAAAAATCAAATTTCAGTCTTTTTTTCATGTTTAGGAATGTGTAAATTCAGTTAAACTAACAATTTCGTATTTTATTTATAAATTTTTATAACACATATAAAAATCAGACTGAAAGTTTGCTGGGAATGGGGCTTTAAGTTAATAGGCTGTGTTTTTATACAAATTTCATGAACACATACCTGCTGGGGAATTTCCTAGTTCTTACGTCTGTCTATAAATAACATTGGCTAGGAGTAGTAAAACCACCAATAGACCTTTTCCACGGATCAGTAGACATCTTGAAGGGATTAAAATATTAAAATAGGAATAATGCATTGCAGTGCAGTAGCATAGTATCTTCGTATTGTTTAACTGTTCCAGGTATGATATTAATACAGATTTCTCTTATTATAAAGTACAAGTTATGTTTTATAGAAAAGCAGGGCTCCCAAGTCTCCCGGAACACCCGGGAGTCTCCCGGATTTTTGATCGATCTCCCGGGCTCCCGGAAACCCAACATTTTCTCCCGGATTTATAATTTCTCCCGGATTCCTCCCGAAATCGTTGTTTTTGTCCAAGCTCGAACAGAACTGCGCCTCTACAGCGATATAAGCAATCGAACCCGACGTTTATGAGTCCGAGATAAAGTT
>NW_022755115.1:0-646 GCF_011630105.1 Anneissia japonica | reverse complement strand
ATGCTTGAACATGTATTGCACTTATATTTATATTTTTAGCTCCGATGAGGAGCTCTAGAAACATTTGGCTGATTGATTAATAGTTAATTGATTATTAGATCTTTTTTATCTCCTGCCTCTATTACACTGCCCTCATGAGGCAGATTGATTAATAATTGATTGATTAATCTTCTTTACTGCCTCTATTATACAGCTCTAGAAACATTCGGCTGATTGATTAATAGTTGATTGATTATTAGATCTTTTTTATCTCCTGCCTCTATTAAACTGCCCTCATTCGGCTGATTGATTAATAGTTAATTGATTATTAGATCTTTTTTATCTCCTGCCTCTATTACACTGCCCTCGTGAGGCTGATTGATTAATAATTGATTGATTAATCTTCTTTACTGCCTCTATTATACAGCTCTAGAAACACTCGGCTGATTGATTAATAGTTGATTGATTATTAGATCTTTTTTATCTCCTGCCTCTATTAAACTGCCCTCGTGAGGCTGATTGATTAATAATTGATTGATTAATCTTCTTTACTGCCTCTATTATACAGCTCTAGAAACATTCGGCTGATTGATTAATAGTTGATTGATTATTAGATCTTTTTTATCTCCTGCCTCTATTACACTGCCCTCATGAGGCTGATGGATTA
>NW_022755114.1:0-562 GCF_011630105.1 Anneissia japonica | reverse complement strand
GACCAAAGAATCGGGACTCCATATGCTCAAAAACTTAAATTAGGTTGGGTAGTTATCGGCCAGATATGTCTTGCCGGTTCTCACACACCAAATTCTTCCATCCGTACCTGCCGCACTATCATCGAGTTAAATGCCGGAAGACGACCGACAACATGGGAACCATGTCCACAAAAAATGAAAGTCACAGATCTTTTCAAGGAAGATGATGACTCATTGAGTCCCTCCGTAGAACAGAGACAATTTCTCAAGCTTATGGAAACAAAGGGGAGAGTGAATGAAGAAGGTCATTGGTCGGCTCCTCTTCCGTTTAAACCAGTTAGACCTAAACTTCCTCATAATAGGGAAATGGCTTGGAGAAGGGCAATGTCGCTTCACAAAGGTCTCTGTAAAGACACAACAAAACGGGATCACTTTGGTCAGTTTATGGAGAACGTGATAAGGAATGGACATGCTGAAAAAGCTCCGCCTCTGAAAGAAAACTCAGAATGCTGGTACTTGCCAAATAAAATCAGAGGCGTATTTGATTCTTCTGCGACCTTTCGTGGTACATCATTGAACCAGG
>NW_022755113.1:0-646 GCF_011630105.1 Anneissia japonica | reverse complement strand
TTAGTGTTAGGGTTAGAGTTAGGGTTAGAGTTAGGGTTAGGGTTAGGGTTGGGGTTAGGGTTAGGGTTAGGGTTATGGTTAGGGTTTGGGTTTGGGTTAGGGTTAGGCAAAATGAGATAGGCTGAAACAAACTCTATTCCATTGAAAGTTTGAAGTTTTTCGGAAAAGAACTCGAAATATGGCGGAAAGTCAAAAATTTGCACTAAGTGCTCAACTCGGCGAGATAAGCACTTTTGTGCAAAAAGTGACAATGTTAAAAAGTTGAGTCAAAAATGTAATTTTTTTTTGTTAGGTTAGGGTTAGTGTTAGGGTTAGAGTTAGGGTTAGAGTTAGGGTTAGAGTTAGAGTTAGAACTAGGGTTAGGGTTATGGTTAGGGTTAGGGTTAGGCAAAGTGAGATAGGCTGAAACAAACACTATTCCATTGAAAGTTTGAAGTTTTTCGGAAAAAAGTACTCGAAATATGGCGGAAAGTCAAAAATTTGCACTAAGTGCTCAACTCGGCGAGATAAGCACTTTTGTGCAAAAAGGGACCATGTTAAAAAGTTGAGTCAAAATACAATTTTTTTTTTGGTTAGGCAAAGTGAAATAGCCTGAAACAAACACTATTCCA
Source organism: Anneissia japonica (assembly GCF_011630105.1). Taxonomy (NCBI): domain Eukaryota; kingdom Metazoa; phylum Echinodermata; class Crinoidea; order Comatulida; family Comatulidae; genus Anneissia; species Anneissia japonica. The sequence continues at coordinate 35 of NW_022755113.1, read as the reverse complement.
TTGAAAGTTTGAAATTTTTCGGAAAAGTACTCGAA
>NW_022755112.1:0-593 GCF_011630105.1 Anneissia japonica | reverse complement strand
AGGCACCTAAAATAATATCAAACTAAAATCCGCTGAGTGTAGAGTAATTTTCGTAACACTCGTAACCTCCCGCATTTTATCAGAAATATTTGCTATATTAATTATGAGCGTTGAGTGGTAGTCGGCTCGTGATCAAAGGTGTCGACTGGTACTGACTGGTACCGAGATTCACAGTCCTTACCTCGGTAAACCATTCAATGACATAGTAGCTACTTTCAGTAGCCAAAAAATATTAATGAAATTATGGTTTAATTAATATAAATCTACAAAGCCGGTTTATTACGGTAGGTGTATGAATCAATCATCCAGAGCGTAAGAAATTGTACCGCAGTATTCGCTATAGAAATGGAAGACCATTATCATTACCACTGTGTGCGACTGAACAATTACCTGAAAACCCATTACAGTAAACAAGATACACAGAAATGCTCTAGCCTCCCCCTCTCCACATTTCCACCAGCCCCCAACTCCCAAAAATCTTTACCAATGTTTTGTATGCATTATGAGAAACTGGTCATTCATCCTCCAGACAACTCTTAGAAATGCAATATACTCACCAATGTTACAGAGTGAGTATAAAATCCAGCTTCATT
>NW_022755111.1:0-839 GCF_011630105.1 Anneissia japonica | reverse complement strand
CAGTCCAGCCCAGACCTTCGCCACCGTAGAACCGTTGTCGTCCAGTCTGTTGCCACCTGGCGCCACGGTACATTTTCACCTCTCCTCACTTTTTACCAAGCTTTTTATGATCTATGTCATCTAGTCAGCGTTTCTGACGTTTTCAAAGGTGCTAACATGTATCCTCCTTTTTGATCCTGCATCCTACAATTCAAAAATTACTATACGAACAAATAATTTGAATCAAGATTTGCCGTTAACACTATTAAATTATATATAAATCATCAAAGAAAGGTAAATACAGTGTTCGAGTAAAGGACATAATAATACATCGTGTAGCATAGCTACAATACAATACAATTCAATTCAATATACTTTATTCGCAACTAGAAACAGTTGAACTGCACATGCATGAACAAAATTTAAAAATTGCCTTAAAAGTTAAAAAAAAAATATCAAAACGGAGACAGCAGTAACAGTAAAACCCCCCACCCCCCCAAAAAAAAACCAACATAAAAGTTACACAAAATACAACACAAGAAACAAAAGAGAGTAATATAACCATCATTATCGCTGAGCCACTGCACATTGTATTATGCCGTGATATCGGCGCCCTATTTAAATTCATGTTGATTGATTGATTATTCTTGCTTATTTTATTCTATGTTTAGGAATAGTACCAAGTCAATTTGTGAAAGTAAAACAACAGTCATTAGCTATACTGTACTACCCAGTATGATATTCCTATAGATTAGGACATTTATTCATCACGTCATTTAATGCAGCCTAGCAGAATAATAATTAAAATAAGAATCACAGTTTAATTATAAAGTAATGGTGAATTATATAGTGTCGTTGTA
>NW_022755110.1:0-1289 GCF_011630105.1 Anneissia japonica | reverse complement strand
ATTATTTGTGGGCTATAAATGGGTGAATTATATCAAATGTACATAATTATCTTAATGAAAAAGTACTGTCTTTAGTATTTTGACACCGTTATTTTTTAAAATTGGTTCAAAACCGGAACAGGGCAGGCCAATAAATGAAATTGAGAGAGTGCAGGAAAAAGAAATTCACAAGTTAACAGATGTGAAACAATTCAAAATAATATAACTTCTTTATCCTAATCATAAATGATATGAAGGTGAGTTTGGTGTCAGTCTATACCCCTGTTGGTTTGAGGCCAAAGTAAGGAATCGATTAATGATGTACTTAAGTTTCGTGTTTTGTTTTTTGTCGGAAAACAGATTCTTTTAGAAAAGGTGTCAAAATGCAGAGGAGAGGATAAATCGTTTCCTATATTTTGGTAATCAAAGTATCGCTCCCAAATGTTGATGGCAGGTCTTGAACGTCTGCTCTCCATTGCAGTAGCCTAGCTAAGCTAACTTGGTACACTATCTGGCCTGACCTGGCAAGTCCTAGGCCTTGCCTACTTACTTTCAATCTTCAACTAGCCTGCCTAGGGCCAGGCCCTAGGAGTATGCCTATGCCTAGTCCTAGGGCCTAGCCCTAGTAGTACACTAGGCTAATTACTAGGCCTAGGCCTAGTCTAGCCTAGGCCTAGGTCGCTTTAACTTTACCGAAGATTGCCTATAAGTAATAATTGGAAATTAAAAAAGGATATATCATAGCCATATACGTTCTTGTGCAATAACTTACTGAACTCACCGATCCTTTTGTTTTCCAAGATAAAGAACCGACGTAAACGAACTTTACATGTGCTCTCCTCTTCCCATACCACTGTGTGTGCGCCTATCCGCGCCTCAACGTCGACAGACTACGCATGCGTGTTGCATAATGCGTCATATGATGTCACGTGATCGTAAGCGCGCCAAATAAATGGTTTTCACATTAATTTTACGTTGGGAACGTATATTAATAACAATGTTTAAAAATATATAATTGTCAAGGAATTCCAAAATATTTGACACGACAAGGTGGAATAGGCCTCCTTTACGCCAATTTGATACTGTAGTAGGTGAAATATTATGACGCAGAATAATGTCAGCGTTTAATTCACAATATCATCGTTGTTACAAAATACACCGCTATACGTATGCCTAGGCCTAGTAGACCTACTTTTTATTTAAAATAAGTTTTGAAATTGTAAAATTACGCTTAGCATTACGAGTTCCGATGTTCATTTACTTAATGTTGATTCTGACCTGTTAAACTACGGATAACAGTGATATGACGG
>NW_022755109.1:0-581 GCF_011630105.1 Anneissia japonica | reverse complement strand
AGAAAAGAAACACCACACCATCACCGGTGATGTTATTGGTGTGATTCACACCAAAAATAGACAACTACTCAAAGGTCCTGCATTTAAGTCAGCAACCTTTAACCTCAACCTTAACTTGCACTCAAACTACCTGTAAAATTTATACTTGCTATGCTGTTATTTTCCTCATTTTCAATGTTAAAACAACAATTTTTAACAATTTGGTAATGGTTTCTGCCTGAGAAATGCCCAAAATCATAAACTTCAAAGGCTGTCAAATATTGTTCCTTAAACAGCTGTATGTCTAAACTCCTGTAACTTTATAACGAAATGTTAGATTTTAATGATTTTTTTACCATGTTATAGCTCTCATTTTACTGTTTAACCATTCCAGTGTATTAACAAATTAAAATTGATGTTTGCAACAAGTGAGTGACTTGTTTGGCTTGTCTTTGCTACATTTGTTGACTATATTGATGTGATTTTCATAAATTTTGGTCTATTTCTCTCCACAGGAAACTGATCTAATAGATTCAGGTAGGATACATTCTCTCTTAATTTTTGATTGGCTTCATACTTTTATATAATATACTGCTGATCTA
>NW_022755108.1:0-754 GCF_011630105.1 Anneissia japonica | reverse complement strand
CATATATAAAGCAATATTTGTAACAATGAGACAATAAGATACCGTGCCTTTAGGCACATAATACTATCGAAAGCGAAAGAAATGAATCAAACCCCCAATTGAGTCAGTCCAGCACATACAACTTGCAATGAAGGTGAACTTTATTGCCAGCATGTAAGCCCTAAGTATAATAGCCGTTGTAAATTACACAAAAGATGTCATACATCATGGATTAAAGAATATTCTTTACTTCATGCATATATAAAGCAATATTTGTAACAATGAGACAATTAGATACCGTGCCTTTAGACATTATAATTATAGCAAACAAATATAGCAATGGTGAATAAAAGAATACAGTATATACGAAATATTCGTTTCCTGATAAATCAAACTAGGACACATTTTCAAACAACTGATGCATGGTTTAATTTTTCACTGGGGGCACATATGTCTTTTTCATACAGTTGATAAAGAACTTTTTCTTTAATAGGTTATGCCTGATATGATCTTTACATCATTGTTAATTTAGCACTGTTTCTGTCATTATTTGATAAGTTATACCACAATGCTACACAGCAACATTGATTCTATATGTTACTTCATTATAATACAGGTATGAATTTTAGAGTATTCTCTGGCAACAGTATATCATTTTTTGAAGAAGTGTCCTGGTTGGGTTGTATCTGCGATATACCAGGGCCCCTAGTGGTAAATATGTATGGCACTCACCTCGACAGCAAGAAATCACATTTTAATTCCCGCCGCCAGGGGC
>NW_022755107.1:0-572 GCF_011630105.1 Anneissia japonica | reverse complement strand
AAAATAGATATAAAATTAATGTAAACCAGTGTGCGTTAATTAGCATTATTCGCTTGACCAAAACAAACATGGCCAATTGGTTTAGCAACAACTCTGCATTAATATAATTTAGATTAAATTTCAGAAATTAAAAATTTTAACATTTACGCACACGAAGTCAAAAAATAATTATAGGCTAACTGAATTTAAAAACTGGATGAAAACATTTTTTTTTTTAAAACCTTGATTATGCATGATGTATCATTGGGGTAACTATGTAGCCTTTTTGTTTTGTTGAGTAATTACCAGTTTTCTATTCGAAAGGTCTTCTTCGTTAAGTAGGATATTACCACTGCTCAAGTGGGCGTGGTTTAATGAAGAACGACCAGTCGAATACGGCCATTATGACTTGCAAGTCTTCCATTTTGTTATGAACGCAGCATGGATTTGTTACCAAACAGGAAGGTAGCTGTAGATTTTCTTTTGGATGCTGCAACAGCTTCAAGCAAGGCTATTCAATACTAGTCCAAGTTCTTCATATATTCTGTCTCTATTTCATGGAGTACAAATAAAGAATTGGATGTGGAGGCTGC
>NW_022755106.1:0-1221 GCF_011630105.1 Anneissia japonica | reverse complement strand
AACATTATACAAAAATTAGATTTTTCTTAAAAACTGAAATTTTGCCGGGAATGGGGCTTTAATTACTAAAGTTATTAGTAAACGTATTATGGCTTCTCTGTACCAAAGTATTATACTGCCACCTTATATGCTGATTACTCAGTTTAAAATCAATAATATGCTGGTCTTGAAATGGCATGCCTCACACAGGTACAGTATGTCACAGGATTTGAACACTGAATTTTGAGATTGGAATATTAACACATGAGCTACCAACGTCCAGCTCTTACACAATCGGAGCACAATACTTTTATTTCACTTGTATTATGAAGGAAGTCAAGGTTTCGATAAACAGATTTTGAATACTTTTCAATTAAATATAAATCGAAGACTACAAACAGAAGACAGTTTCATAGTTAACTTTTTACTGATGCTTGAAATTAATTTCCAAAAAAAAGTTTCTATAAACAAATTTGTCTGATTGACCTTCCTAAGAAATGCAGGCTTTAGTTGTTTAATTATGTGTTGCTTATACCAAGTAAGATAAGTATAAATACTGTACCTTTCTACTTTAACTTATGATTGAAACGATAATATTGGAATCAATTAAAACAAAATATTTATGGTTTCAGAGAAATAATGAATTTAAATTAGGCTACTATCTATCAGTGAGGCCTGAAATTGAGTTAAAAAAAAGTGAAAATAGAAGAATTTCTTTGATTGTCTATTCACCTGACGAAGACAGCCATGTGGTTGAAAGTTAAAATCATTGTGTTAGTCTGTGGTGTTTTTTGGCTTTATACCACACTTCTAAAGTTAAATGCACTTTTCAATCAAGAAGAGGCTATATTAAAGAAGATACTATAGGAATAAGAGGGAAATGGTAAACACAATAAAATCAGAAGTAGTGTAAGCATCCAAGTTGGTGATAATTACTTTGATTTTCATAAAATCTATAGAAAAATTCCCTAATGGAGATCAATGAGTTGACTATCTGATCCTATACATTTTGTGGGTTAGATAAGAAATTTTCTACATTAAATGGAAATTATCTGTTTCCTATAAAACCAAGGCCACACTGACATTTATTACTCTGTTCCAAGGTGCTGCTAAAGAAGTAGGCTAAACAAACATTCACTGATATTTTCTGGCATCAGATCATGATTGAAAACAGCCTATTTGGAATGCGCTTTAATTCCCTTTTCCTGAATAAAGAACGATTCAAAATTTAGCATCCAAAAT
>NW_022755105.1:316-769 GCF_011630105.1 Anneissia japonica | reverse complement strand
ACAACCGTAATTTGGGTAGTAATCTTTGTGGTTCATCATGCAAAACATGCTCCTTGCTTGATTCTACACAATCATTCAAGAGCAACCAAACAAACCACATATTTCGGATAAGGCAATCATTAATTAATTGCCTCACCAAAAATGTCATTTATCTCATATATTGTAATATTTGTGGTAAACAATATGTCGGAGAAACAAAAAACACTCTCCGTATGAGAATGACACAACACGGATCAGCTATCAGAACATCAAGCTTGATCAACCAGTACGCCAAACATTTCAATTTAGCTGGTCATTCATTTCAAATTTCAGAGTGATTGCAATTTACCATAATGCCAATTGGAGCGACAAAAATCGCAAAGATAAAGAGAATCACTGGGAACTTTTACTTAAAACAACCACACCATTTGGACTCAATATTAGGAACGTTCTCCCAGAACACTAAATTAAACC
>NW_022755105.1:0-268 GCF_011630105.1 Anneissia japonica | reverse complement strand
TGGTTTATTTATTGAGGCTTGCCTCTAAAGTTTAGTTTTGGCCTTCCTGTTTAATTGTTTAGGCTGTTTATCTCACCCAGCCTATTATTTCCAATCATGCGTGCATGAAATTCTCACTTTATACCATCTAGCTTTTTCTACCGTCACTCACTCGCCACTGAGGAAGGACTAGTGTTGTCCGAAAGCTCTGGTTCTATTTCTGGCTGTTTACTTACGTTTACTTTTTAGCTGTTGCTTATCATGTTTGTATCTCTACTGAGATCCAGCC
>NW_022755104.1:0-1295 GCF_011630105.1 Anneissia japonica | reverse complement strand
ATAATAATAATAATAATAATGATAATGATAATAATAATAAATATAAATTAAAAAAAATAAATAAATAATAATAATAATAATAATAATAATAATAATAATAATAATAATAATAATAATAATAATAATAATAATAATAATAATGACGATGTGACAACAACCCACATACAGTTGTGACATATACCATCAATCTGGCTAAAAACTTTGCCCACACTATCAAATTTGTTTTACAAAAAACAGTTGTATGCCCATACATTGCCTATACCAGTATAATCATGATGTGATGTCATCATGACCATATTTAGGCATGTGACATGTTTTTGTCAAATAAAATATGATAGTCTGGACTTGGGCAATTTAGCAAGGTGTATGTCACATCAACATACCAAGACTCTGTGTGATTATCTGCATACACGCTTTTAACTCTTTATCCATTCGAAGTATACTAAGCGTCAAGTGTCTCAGTTGTTCAGTCTGAAATTGATCAGAGAAAAAAAAGAAAACACTGAAGAAAAAAATGCGTCATCATGATAATGATAATTCAATTCAATCGATTTTGGGTGTACCAATCAAAAGCCAAATAACATAATGATTAGGCCTATCACGTATGTAGCTCATCCAAAAAAGATGACGTAACAGTTTTTTTATCGCCATATATGAACATTTTATCCAACTTATATTTTCTATACCATCTAGTAATATCTTGAGGGCCTATAATAAAATTGCCCCTTTCCCCAGGTCAGAGAATCTTCTGGGCCAAATTTTCTTTTCCTCTACGAGGCCAAAATTCAATATTTCTTTGCAGCCTTCCCATAAAAAATTGGGGATCAGGGAGGGACTTTCACATACGGAGTGTCTAGAAGACCTTATCCCCACCATGGTTGGGGCTGAGGTAATATAATTTACGATTATGGCACCTCTAGGTGGTCGAAAATGGCAGTTTCATGATCAATTTGAATATATTGTTTCTTTTTCTCTCCATCTCTTTTTTTTTATATATTATTTTTGAAATATTTAGGGGGTGGGGGTGGCGGGGCAGGGTAAGGCAGGCTTCCCCCCAATCCTCCTTGAATCCACCACTGATGAATGTTAGATACAAGGGGAAGGTCGAATTCACTGGAGGCGGAAATGTTTTGGACAAACGCTCTCGCCTAGACTGGGTTCCAGTCCCTAATCTTTGTCTTAATCAGTTGAAATGCTTAAGAATAAATCGATTTTGGCACAAATGTCGTTCCATATTACTTATTTGCATGGCGTTCCATAGTATACTTTTCTCATCAAAAAAGTTTCTCAACATA
>NW_022755103.1:0-1401 GCF_011630105.1 Anneissia japonica | reverse complement strand
TTTCGGCCCTCCTTTCAGACATCTCTGGGTCCGCTCTCAAACATGTATGCAGTACAATACTACACAAAATGGTGCGAGAAATCCTTTGGGCAAAAACAACAAGAGGTAAATCACTAGAGCGTGGGCCACTCAATCCATATATAGTATTCCAAAGGCAGGATTTAAATGCCATGTACTTCCATGAAAAACCACATCAATTCTGAACATGATGACTGTCGTTTTTCAAACATGAACTCTTTTGTGAATTGAGTGAACAGTTGTGTGGAGGTGCAGTAGAACGGCTTGCACATGCTGCAGACAATCACGCAAATCACATGATCGCTAGGGAAAGCTTATTAATATTGCACAAAGCATGCAATTCCATGTAGGAATTTTTTTTTCCATGGATAGCTATTTGAAATGCTGCCAAGCAATGCTCCAGTGTGAATCATTTGAATGAGTACAAACCAATTCCCAGAAGTAGGAAGATTTCCTTCCTCAGGTAGAACCAGCACTCACCTGTTGTGTATGTCAGGTGATATGAGATCAAGAGGTCAAATTTATGAATGAAAACAATATTTAAAAAAATGCTTTATTCAATTTATAACACTTTGCCAAGATTATTTTTAAGGAATAAACATATGATCTTAGTCACTTAACCTAATTGAAAAATCACTTCTACTTCTCAAGAAATAAATATAGGTTTAGGGTATTATGTTTTATAGTGACAAATGGACACAGGAATAATCTATATGACCTAAACAATTTCTGACCTGATTTCATAGAAAAAAAAAAAACATTAAATACACAATTTGAAGGAAATATGATTCCCATCATAAATTATACCAAAATATAGAATTATACATTTATTTAAAACCATAAATTTAGATATTTGAATAAAATAATTTTATTCATTTTTTGTTGTTGTGATCTCTTTTAATAGGATTGGTTTAATTTGTTTTATCTAATGGGATCCAAATTCTAAACTCAAGGAAATAAGAATTTGGTAGTTAGATATTGGAAATATAATTACAAGGATATTGCTGATAAAGGCTATTATTGAGTGATTCATCGATATCCATTCCTGCTTTTATTACTCTCAGAATCTTAGTGATAGTACACACACCCGCACTTACACACAAGCAAGTTAAACGATCAATGGTTGGGGTAGAGGATTCATGAAACAAATATTAAAATATGTGTCAACTACTAGGTTAATTATGTTAATAATCAATAACTGAAATTAGGTTCTAAAGAATATTTAAAAATGTAATTTTTCATAAAACTATTATTTTACAGTTATTAATTTTAATTATTTTAGAAATAACTAAAACCATGTGAATCATTATGCTCTTCCTCTAAAAAATAAAAACTTTATTTTCCAAGATAAAACACAGCAGCATTCAGATATTGAATTGTATT
>NW_022755102.1:0-871 GCF_011630105.1 Anneissia japonica | reverse complement strand
AATATGAAATCAGCAGAAATGTAATTACAACAACAATAGTTTTATATATTCTCTTTTTTTTCTCTTTTGTGGGAGTTACACCCATTTTTATTTCATTTCTCTTTTCTTAGTTTAATAACAATTTTTTTTACACATGAAGTAATGACATAACGGTAATTATAAAGGCCATTGAATAATAATAATAATAATAATAATAATAATGATAATGATAATAATAATAATAATAATAATAACACTTTCTTATAATTTAACATCCATTTAGGTTAGTCCCTTTAAAGCTGCATAAATAGTAATTCGCAATTTAGCATTATTTTCATTATAATGTTTTGAATAGATTTGTTTTTTCTCAAATAAAACTTGAATATTAATACAAACTTGCTTAAATATTTTTTACTTTTTTCCTTAATTTTTGTTTCTTTCAAATCCAAGTATCTGACAGTTCATCTCTTCATTGTATCGTGATATAATCCATAATATATGATTAGATTAGATTAGATTAGAATATATATATATATATATACATATACAAACACACACACATATATATATATATATATAAACATATATATATATACATATACATACATATACACACACACATGCACATATATATACATAAATATATACATATATACATATACATGATTACAGTTCATCAATGATCGGATTGGTACTCTTATTTCTTTATGGCTCATTATTATGATCCAAGATGTGCAGTATGCTATGAAATAGTAATTATCCTATATTGAAACTGGAATATATCAATAATAATATTTCATGAATTAACAAATAATAATCAATCCATTAATCAGTTCATCGAACCACAGTCGGCTTGTGAATAAATAAAACCATTTGTTTATACAGTAAAATC
>NW_022755101.1:165328-167256 GCF_011630105.1 Anneissia japonica | reverse complement strand
CCCACTATATTTAGGCACTGTTGCTACATGCTCACATACAGTGTAGGTAAATTTTAATGTTATTTAAATTTTAATGTTATTTTTGTTGTCAGTGTTGTATACTCAGTAGAACTTGTGATTTCTAATGTTTTTCGCTAAGCGCCACTCAAATAATACTGCAGCCACACCACTTAATCGAGAGTACATCATTATTACCCTGTGTGTAATGAAATACTTTAAAAAACAGTGTATATAGTACAGTGTTCAAATGAATAAATAACAAAATGCAGGCACAAACATGTCTATTTATCATTATACATGTATCTGTAAGTCGAAGACAGGATTGGGTTGGATGATGTAGGGCCTACAATAGGCCTTTCAAACTATAAGAATATGTAAGGTAGGTCAAATGGGAACAGCCATGGAAAGCTCCATGCCAATATTTTTTTTTAATTAAGCGCCGCTTTCTAATAAGTGCCTGAATAAGTACCGCACTGAAGCCTCTAACAATAATATATTAATTTTTATATTAACAGCTAATTAATTTTTTAATATTGATGTTATCAAAATTTTGTCAGCCTTGTATATATACACTGTAGAAGTTTTATTTTCTCATTGTATGATTCATACTTGCAAATCTATTTTTGTTACTTTTAGGAATTTCTGAGGATACTTTAAAAATCCTGTTGAATACTATTTCAAATTGGTATGACAAGTTTAAGTACATCAGTATGCTGAAAGTTTTGTACAGAGACCATGTGATAAATACTTCTCATTTAGAAAATGCTTCAGGGACGTTGGACCTATTTAATTCGTTGATTGCTCATGGAGATCTTCATTCAAAAGATATTGCTATTCTTTATGATACTATAAATGTAACCAAGACATTTGGTTTGGAAAATGAAATTAAATCTGTATCAGTATCATTATGGCCAAGTGTAAGAGATAGGAAAATCTTAAAATTCACATGTCACAGACAACAACTTATTGAGTTTGGAATGGCACTCGGGTGTGAAGAAAGAGTAAAAATCAGTGGACTGTATAATACACCAGTAAAGGAATATGCAGACACATGGCATTTGATTATGGATCTAGAACGCCAAAAGATACTTCGTGAAGGAAACATGGAGGCATTCGTTCACAATCTACAGAAAAATAAGCTTTTGCAAGCAGCAAATGCTCTAAAGCAAGGTATATATTAATGTAGAATCTATTGTTAAAAAATATTGTTGTATTATTGTCGTTTGAATACCCCATTCTATACATGAAATTATTTTTTTATTTTTTTTTTTATATATCTTGGTATAATCAGGTCTGATGTTACCATCACTATTGATGAGAAGTGGCCACAATATTTATTTACTTTTAATAAGCTGTGAAATACTCACAGTGCTAGCTGAGTTAACTAAGCTTGGCTGGCCGAGAATGGTCAGCATGTGGTTCGAGTCCTCGACAACAGGGTTCATAACCTGAATGGAAATCTCTGCACCAAACCACTTTCCACTGACCCCAATTTGGTACAGTCCGTACAAAAAATACATAGAACTGATAATCAGCAATGAATCATGATTTAAGGAACGCATACTAGCTTTCAATTATTGATGAAATCACTTTCGATTAAATGTGTCATAATGTACTCATATTACCCTAGTAGCCAGACCAGGTTTTGTATGCATTTTGAGGTCCAGAGCATTTGACTTCATAAATTGGTTTAGGGTGGTCCAAGAATCATTTTTGGCTTGGTAACACATTTTCAAAAGGTCAGGGTCAAGGGTCATAACTGTAGGGTCATCATATCAGTTATAAAATCAGTGTTTCTCAAAAGTTTTAGCTTCAGCTATAGCCCTGAAATCAACCCATCCTGACTCGTAGCATTGATAGATGTCTTCATGTCAAAGGTCATGTTTGAAGGTCATAGCCATAGAATCTTCATATCTCCACAACCACTG
>NW_022755101.1:130428-164756 GCF_011630105.1 Anneissia japonica | reverse complement strand
CGTGTAAATAGCGCCGCGTAGGGTATCCGCCGCGTACGATCTTTGCGTGTATGCTGTAACCATGGCTGTAAATTGTGATTGTTACAGCAGCCATCTTGGATGGTACACACACACAGTTCTGCGTATTTTGAACATGGAATACATTGCGGTTAGCGCTCTAGTATTCTTATTATATCTCTATGTATAAAACACACTATTTTATTAATACTACTGCTCACTTGTACAACTTGATACTAACTACCCTAATCTATCCAAGCACACATATGGTGTAGGCCGGTATGTCGTAATGAGTATCGTGTATATTTTTTGTTAAAAGCAAATTTTGACTTGATTTCATATCTTCATAAAGGGATGAAAAAATACATGTTGCCATTCTTTCTGAAGACATTTAAAGGACCAAATTCAAGATGGCGGCCATCATTCAAATAACTACTATTTCGAAGCTGAATTTTATCAATAACTCGAATTATGAATGCGGATCAAGCTCTTTTTGGTGACAATACCAATTTTAAAATGTTCAGCACATTTTTATTACGTAAATGCAAAAATTGGCAGCCATCTTGAATTCCAAATGGCCGCCACTAAAAATATATATGTCCTGGTCCCAACCCTTTAACGTCACTATAGGATAGGCTTATCTTCATAAGACTTCTACGAATGGATACCTTGTTCAAAGCAAGAAATCAAGTTGTCTTTACCTAGTACCGCTTGTTTATTCGTGTGGGAAATTTTTAACCTATGGACCAAGATGACAACAAAATTTCTTATTTCGACCCAGTGAACTACAGTACATGTTCTCTTTTGGGCATTGGCCGCATTGGGAAAATATTTTGAGGCAATTAGTGGAATTGACCAGGCTTGGGTTGAAGCTGGACTCGCCTACAACAGTGACACAAATCTTAAATGGAAAACATCCCTACAGGTCACTAGAAGCCCATACTATAACCCTACTTGCTCTCTACCATCTCTACTTTGGCAGTTTTCTAGAAAAAAATGCCAGAAGGGAAAAAGTTTTTAAGTGAAGTACAATATCCATTTGTTTGAAAGACAGCTAAGTAAGATATCAGCATGAACAAAGAAATTCGAAGAAATATCAATATAGCCATGAATAAACCACTGATAGTGTTCGAATCTAGAGATACGGTATCTTCACGAAATTAGGTCAATTTGAAGGCAATGCAAATCCTATCCAATGTTACATCCTTACTACTTCAAACAGATTGAAACTATACATCAGTATGTTAGGGCCACCAGGCAACAGGATCTGATGTTGCACATGGTAAGTACAGAGGCTCTTATCAAGTATTTGCGCATGATCACCTGAACTACGCCCTAATTATTTCTGCTATATCTTTTAACAATGCTGGAAACAAAATTTACCAGATGTCTGGGAAGAGTTCATGAGAGGCAAATTCTGTGTGACAAAGAGACTTTCTGGGTTCGCGTCTATAGGTCCGGATCATGGAATTCAACAAGAGGACCACAAACTCATGGTCATTGGCAGTATCATTAGCATAATACAAAATGAGAAAACTCTAGACAGTTTCTTTCTGATTGCACCAGAGCTGGCCAATCTATGAGTTTGACAGACATTTCATGAGAAAAGATGTTACTAGAAAACAACCCCACGAGATAACAGAAAAAAGGCAACCTGAATATTATGAAGAATGCAACATTGCTGACACATGTGTTTGTGGACCACGGAGATCCATTCGCTGCTGATGAGAATGACCTTTCTAACCTTCTCACTAAGGAAGTAAAGAATGAAAAGGTAGTGAAAGGATATAATAGAGCTTGATGACATCGGACAGAAGATGTTTGAGACATTTGCAAAAGAACGCTTTCCAGAGAGAAAACTTTCCATATAGGATCCAATAAAGAAGACGATAGGCACTTTCAAAACTGCAAATACAGCAATGATTGTGAAAGCAAGTGACAAACTTGCTTTCAAACAAACAAAGAAGAAAGAGGACTCTTCCACAGATTACATAGTCGCCCAACCTTGATTTAAAAGAATATATAAGGCAGTATCAACTTGTTGTTATTCCAAGTGAACTTTTTGCTTCAGACAGGTCACTCCTGCTAGCCTATGATAAAGCTAAGGTCCTTCATGATTTTAAAGCACTATCCCCAAAGAGCAGGAAATTCCAATAGATGGAAAAATGCAAGCACCTACGGTACTCAATATACGACTAAACAGGAGGTAACACCTGACAAGTACACAGTTATGATTGTAGATGGCATGGCACTTGTAAACTCTATCTCCAAAACAGATGAAATGAGATAGAGTGACTTTGCGGATTATTTCTTGAAAAACTTTTTGGGATCGCAGGTTGTTATGATGAAGTGAGATCTGAAGAAAACGGGTTCGTTCCAGTGCGATGTCTAAATGCCCCTGCGCCAGAGGTCATCAGACTTATAAGTGTGGCTGCAAATTGCAATGTAAAGGAAACTATTTTTGTAGTTGCAGTAGCAATATGCTCACGTGTACGGAGACATGTGGTTGCTTCAATCATGGCTGCAGCAACTTAGGAGAACACTTGCCAAAAACACTTGCAGGAGATAATATACCAATCACTTTATTTGCACTATAGTATTTTTCATTTGTCGCCATTTTGTATTTGATCACCACTTTGAATTTTTTAGTCATGACATATCATATTTTGATATCTCAATCTTCGTGATTGCAATCTAGTTCATGTAACTTTATCATTATTGGCACACTCAAATTTAATAATTTTTAATAATTTATTTTTTATGTAATTTTTGTAATGACGGCCATTTTGAATTTCAAAATGGCCGACCTCTGTTGAATTTTGGTTTAAAACTAGGTCTATATGGTTTAAGACCCCTGTGGCAATCATTTGGACTTCAAGTATTATTCAAAAGGCAAATTGTTTTGTCAAATATGTTGAATTTATTAGATATTTTACGTATTGGCGGCCATCTTGGATTTGACACCTTTATACCTTTTTAGAAAAATGGCAACATATTTTTTTTTTTATCACTATACACCCTAAAGACACACAATCAGCTTGAATTTTGCTTTTAAGAAAAAAATGACACGAAATTACATAGTGGGCCTACACTAATACCCAGGTTACTCACTCCAACCGCAAAACCTACTTATCTACTATTGTCATGGGAACCTAGGCAAAATCTTAGATGTTTTTGAGTATGGTATGTTTGAGTATGGTATGTAAGTAATTCAAACAAAACCACAATGCTAGACAGCAACTGCAATTATACCAGGGAGTTGTTATTTGGATAACAACTCCTGATTATACTATAGATGAAAATCCATTAAAGCTACAGCCTAAGATACAGTACTTAACAATACATATAGCAAATCGCTACAGTACATTTATACAGTCGAGTCCGCCAAAGTCGACTCTGTTTAAGTCGAAAATTCGCGTCAGTCGAATTTTTGAAAAAGTCCCAATTCTTTCCTATGTATTACTGTGTAAATTGTTTGTTTAATTCAAATTTTTATAAGTCGAATTTCGGCTATATCGACGGAATTTTCCGGTCCGGATAGGCCGATTTTAAAGTAATTTCAACCACACAAGTCGAAGTTCCGAATTTATTAGCGCACGTGGGAAAAATACACAGCCGTGGGAAAATACGAAGTTCAATCCTTGTTGTACGGCAACAAGTTAGCCATGTCAAACTATCATCTTAGACAGCGAGCTGTGGAACTTGGCTCACATGATCGTATGTCGTAAGTCGCAGTCTACTCTCACAATACAGACACCCCTCCGGACCGGCTCCAATGTTCAGTTTTTCGTCCAGTTTAGTTTGTAAAACTTGTACTGAACCCATTTCGAACAAGATTGTTGTAGTCCAGGCCTAGCTATTTAATTAATTTATCAAAGCCCTGGATTCTTTTGACTGCCTAGCCTACGCAAATTCAACACATTATTTAATAATACGTACAGTACCGGTACCTGTTGTTTTGCTGTACTGTTCAGCAAATTTAATTATTACCAATAAAACTGATGCGACTTTTATATTGTTTTTGCGTGCATTTCTTTAGGTCTGATTATGTTTTTCCAAGCACACATTCTTCGTTGGGCAATGCCACTTGTTGGTCGGCAGTCTAGTTGTAAACAGAACAGGTCGCGCCCCCAAAAACTCTGCCTGCCCGCCAATTGGTCCATTTTCGTGGGGTGTTTTGCAGACTAGACATGTGCTTCAGCTGTGATGACGTCAGATCGCCCAAAGTTTCATAGTGCGTGACAGTAACATGCTCGGTGTAATCAAGAATTTTTAAATTAAACAAATTTATAAAACAAAACAAAAAACAAATAAGAAACCCTCATCGTATATTTTAGAGTAAAATCTAAATAAACCTAACAAATTATATTTTATTCTCTACAAATTTCTTCCGTAATTAAATTAGCAACATGTTTTGAAAAGCGTCTTGAGTTTAAAGAATGAATGAGGTGCATTTGAAATTTACACCGACGAATCTAACGAATTTGAATTCTAGACGTCTACTGTAAAGAGTACCGGTAACCGAAACTTGCTTTGTTGAGTTCCGTCTTTATTGCAGGTTGATCCCAAATGGTTTTTAAGGATTAAAAGCAAGAATATACACTTATTAAAACATAATTGGAACACATTGGAATGCGTAAATTTCACTTCATAATTAACCAAGAAAACGTCTACTGGTGTGTCGTGTTAATTAACAGATAATCTCCATGGCAATGCGAGTATAGTATAGCTAAGCGTCTCGTTTTCACAGCGTCTCGTATGCTTGTCGTTGAACGATGTCGTTAAACTATCGTCTGGTTTTTCGAGTGAGTGTTACCGTCCTGAATTTGACAAATCGTCCGAGATTTGGAATAGGGAGTTCATGTTTTTCGGAACGTATTTTATTAAAAGAAGAATAGGAATGAGTTTGGGACTTAAGAAAATGTTCGGTTTTGCGTGAAATTTCGATTTTGTGGGCATTGAGTACACATATTGTTCTATGTTAATATTTTTTTTTCGAAAACGTGCAAGTCGAAATCTGTATAACTCGAACTTTTTATACCAGTCCCATTAGATTCGACTTATGCGAACTCGACTGATATTTGTAAAACTTATATATAATAATGATAAGAATGTATGGATTTTTTGTTTTTTACTATCTGGTAAGCCGACTGAATTAGACAGATGACTATAAACAATAAATTTAAATGTGTTACGCCTATGTTATTATACAGTATTTACTATGGTTTTGTAATTTATATATTTTTATTTTTGTACTATTTGTAAAACCTATATATAATAATGATAAGAATGTATGGAGTTTTTGTTTTTTTACTATCTGGCAAGCCGACTGAATTAGACAGATGACTATAAACAATAAATTTAATGTGTTAGGCCTATGTTATGTATTTACTATGGTTTTGTAATTTATATATTTTTATTTTTGTACTATTTGTTAAACTTGTATTTAATAAATGATAAGAATGTATGGAGTTTTTTTTTTACTATCTGGCAAGCCGACTGAGCAAATACTCACAAAATTTAAATTAAAACGATAGAAAGAACAAGTAAATAAATTGAAATACATCCCAAAAATATTTAATAAATCAGTGCAAAAATCGAGTATTAAATAAATTGAAATAATTGAGTAAATAGACTGAAATACATCCCAAACAACAGTACCAAGAACGAATAAGTTAATTGAAATACACCGCAATTAACGCACTACATTCACTGAGAGACGCGCTTGGCGTTCCATAGAAATGACCGGCGGCTCAACTTGTTGGCGGCTCAACCGGTCATAATCCGCCTAGGCCTATTAATTCATTACTTGATATATCTTTTATTTAACTAAAGAACATGAAAATATTGTAAGATTACCTATACGACAAAGGTATAACTTGGGAATTCCCCTTCATGCCTATTCTAAATAAACAGAGCTGTGGTGTTGTCTGGGCTTGTTGAGACCAATTGAGACAAACTAAAACCATGTGCGCAGCACTGGGCGAGGCAGCCAATTAGCGTTCGTGTACGTGAAACAGCAACCATGTGCCGTGCACTGGGTGAGCCAACCAATTAACGTTCGTGTACGAAACTATGTCTACTCAGCTTTGTGTAGAAAATTCGACCAGACAAGTTTTTCCATGGTTTGCCACACGAAGCTAAGGAGGAAAGCAATTATTTTGTGCACCATCGGTAGTTGTTCATCTCGCTCAGTTCACATGGTTTTAGATTGTAACAACCCGGTATTGGACTAAATCAATGTTGCTGTTTTAAATGAAAATACGTTTATGGTTTGTTTATAGTTATAGTTTATTGTTATAGTCTTTTTATTTATGGTTGCTCTGAAAAGGGCTGTTTGTTTTGAATATTTTCGGGGTTTTTGATGACGTCATCGTTGATACGAAGCGTACGTAAAACCGAGGGTTTGTATAACTGGGGTACGTAAAAATGAGGTTCTACTGTAGTAGATTCCAGAATTTATGTAATTCCATGGTATTAATTTACTTTGTGTAAACAAAAATGAAAGCAAGAGCAAGCTGCAAGTTAACTGTTTGTTTGATCATTGAATGTCAAGTATTTTATGCGTGGTTGAGTATTGGCTGCAACGCGACGTGCGTTGTACTTGCAGGCGGCCACAGAATGGAGTTCTTGAACTTGGGACCCCTGTATATAATATACTGTACTGCATTAGTATCATTATCATCATCATTATTATTAGTGCTAGGCTTACTTTACAGCTTTATTTCATAAGAGAAATAAAGATGTCATGAAGTTCAGTTTGATGCAAGCGGATATAAATAGAAAAAAGTTCCGTATTGAGTTGAATCAGGTTGAATGTAATTTTTATTTATGCACCAGATCGAAATAGGCCCACGTACACCGCCATTGAATTTTTCATTCGCTGCAAATATTAATTAATATTAATTAATATGTAGACAATAATAGTTTCTGAATATTTATTTTATCTTTCTCTTCAAAAACTCTATACAACTATTTCCGATTGGGCACAGTGTAATAATTACTTCACTGACATACTGCTATACGGTCTGCAAAACGTGCTTCTCTCAGCTCACGCATTCGATACGGCTGAATGGGTTTGAGACTGGAAGAAACAATGGTGGGACGAATTTTCAACATTTTATCAATAAATAATTGAATCCTGTTCCTATTCGTTTAATTATAATATAATATACTGTATAGTATCGTTGTGATCATAATTTTACTGTATCTCAATGACAATGTGAATGACAATATTTGTATACTGTACTGTGGTATCTGTATTTTTATTTGACGGACATTATACACAACAGGTCACAGAACTCCCAATTGTGGCTGTCTTTGTGTTCAACATTTTATGAATAACTTTAGTACTAAATCCTGTGGATGAATAGTTCATAAAGAAGAAATAAAAAATGTCACGATTGATGCAAGTTGATATAATACAGTTGACTCCGCCTAAGTCGAATCTAATGGGACCGGCATAAAAAGATCGAGTTATACAGATTTCGACTTGCAAATTTTCGAAAAAAAATAATTAACATAGAACAATACTATGTGTACTCAATGCCCACAAAATCAAATTTCATGCAAAATCGAACATTTTTTTAAGTCCCAAAATCATTCCTATTCTTCTTTTAATAAAATACTTTCCTGAAAACGTAAACTCCCTATTCTGAATCTCGGACGATTTGTCCAATTCAGGACGGTAACACTCACTGGAAAAACCAGACGATAGTTAAATAGACATCGTTTAACGACTAGCATACCACACGCTGTGAAAACGAGATGCTTAGTTGTACTCGCATTGCCATGGAGATTATCTGTTGATTAACACGACACGCCAGTAGATGTTTTGTTGGTTAATATGAAGTGAAATTTAGGTACGCATTCCAATGTTTTAATTAGTGTATATTCTTGCTTTTAATCCTTAAAAAACATTTGGAATCAACCTGAAATAAAGACGGAACTCGACAAAGCAAGTTCGTTAATCTTTTTAGTAGACGTCTAATTCAAATTCGTTAGATTCGTCAGTGTAAATTGCAAATGCACCCCAAGATGCTATTTAAAACATGTTGCTAAATTTATTACGGAGGAAATTTGTAGAGAATAAAATCTAATTTGTTAGGTTTATTTAGATTTGACTCTAAAATAATACCACGAGGGTTTCTTATTTGTTTTTTGCTTTGTTTTATAAATTTGTTTAACAAAACATTTTTGATTACACCAAGCTTGTTTACTGTCACACACTATGAAACTTTGGGCGATCCGAAGCATGTGTCTAGTGCAAAGCACCCCACGAAAATGGACCAGGCGGGCAGGCAGAGTTTTTGGGGGCGCGACTTAATCTGTTTACAACTAGACTGCCGACCAGCATTACCCAACGAAGAATGTGTGCTTGGAAAAACATAATCAGACCTAAAGAAATGCACGCAAAAACAATATAAAAATCGCATCAATTTTATTGGTAATAATTAAATTTGCTGAGCAGTACAGCAAAACAACAGGTACTGTACAGTATGTATTATTAAATAATGTGTTGAATTTGCGTAGGCTAGGCTTGGACTAGGCCTAGTCAAAAGAATCCAGGGCTTTGATAAATTAATTAAATAGCTAGGCCCAGACTACAACAATCTTGTTCAAAATGCGTACAAGTTCTATAAACTGAACTGGACGAAAAACTGAACATTGGAGCCGGAGGGGTGTCTGTATTGTGAGTAGACTGCAACTTACGACATACGATCGTGTGAGAAGTTAGTTTTGACTTGGCTAACTTGTTGTCGTACAAAAATTAAGGATTGAACTTTGTATTTTCCCACGGCTGTGTATTTTCCCACGTGCGCTACAAAATTTGGAACTTCGACTTGTGTGGTTGAAATTACTTTAAAATCGGCCTATCCGGACCTTAAAATTCTGTCGATATAGCCGAAATTCGACTTATAAAAATTTAAATCAAACAAACAATTTACACAGTAATACATAGGAAAGAATTGGGACTTTTTCAAAAATTCGACTGACGCGAATTTTTCGACTTAAACAGAGTCGACTTTGGTGTACTCGACTGTAGTATAAATAGAAAAAAAAGATTCTGTAATGAGTTGAATGTAATTTTTATTTACAAACAAGGATAGGCCTATAATAGTATTAATATAATAGGCTTGGCCCACGTCGTCACTGAATGTTTCATTCGCCACAAACATTACCTACAGTGTACCATAAATTAAAATATAGACAATAATAGTTTCGGCAATATTTATTTCATCTTTCTCAATAAAAACTGTATAATTATTAATACTATTTCGGATTTCGGGCATAATTTTTTCACTGACACACTGCTGTAATGCTGTCTGTTCACGAAAATAGAACATGTACTTTCTTCACGCACTTGATACGGCAGAATTGGTTTGAGAATGGAACATTGATGGGACGGGTTTTAAACATTTTTTGAATCATCATTAAATGATTACAGTAATTGACTTAGTTCGGGATTATTAATAAAGAAAAACACAATTTACGTTCAGAGGAACCATTTATTCAGTAAATGTATTTGCTGTACATAATTGTCAATAGTTTGAGCATGCGCCATCCGCCAAAAACACTGGCTGGTAAAATATGTTGTCATGTCAAGGACCTTTTGACTCTGCTGCTGCTATAGCCTGCAGTTCTAGGATAAGCCTCCTTCTCTAGGCTAGGCCTACTAATTTTCTTCCAAAATGTAGGACAATTAACATTGCATCTATGTAGTGTTTAGTATAGGGACATATGGATACATGTGGATTAAGTAACATCAACAAGATAATAAACTTTTATGACTGAGTCTGTGGGTGAGTAGGGCCTGATGAGCAAGTCAATCAAGGCCCTAGTCTAGGCCAATGTTTGGTAGGACTAGCGACCAAACTTACTAATATTGTACAATTAAAGTAAAATACTACGCAGCATATTTTGCTCGATATTATCTTGGATACACGTTTGAATTCTTTACTCTAATTGACAACTGTTTACTGTAGTTAAAAACATTGTTTATTCCTGCTAATCTACCCAACAAAACACTCAACATTCTCGTGGTATAATTGTTTATCAGGCCACGTTCTACGCATGGTGGTAGATCCTACTACCACGCATCTACAACGAAGTTACCTTAACTTTAGCAATGGAAGTACAAATACGGTACCCTATCTCTAGCCACGACGATAATAATATCTATATTTTTAATAGGCAGTGTTTATTATGCAAATATGCCAACATTGATATAAAGGCGGTCTATTTCTCTGATTGGCTAATGTAAATTATGACATCATCAAACCAAGGCCGCTGCTAAGGAAGGATCGGGAAAGAAACACGAAAAGCATGAAATTAATGTCATGGTACTGTATATTAAATTAGATAATTAACTTGCGAATTAATAAAGACTTGCAAACTAATTTCTTTACAGGTGGATGGTATTTATAAAATAGTTCATAAAAACAAAAATTATGATTTGCTGATGTCTATTTAAAGAGTTATGGCCTCAGAAAGAAAGGTTTTTAGCAACGCCAAACCAATCCCACTCTGTTCTCGTTGGGGACTTTGACCCCTGTTGGGGATCCTGGTGCCACCGCTGCTCACATCAGAGGCTAATTACTAAATACCCATGAAGCCTATCAGTCTTTTGAGCCGCTTTATATTTTCATTCCTTTTCTGTTTAATTTTGTTTATAAATATTTGTCTACTTTGAAAATATATAGGCCTACTTTGAAATGTTATTCAAATAATATTACAAGTACTGTCTGCCCAGAAATACAAGAAGCCAACAAATCACAGTCGGTACGTTCACATAAGCTATCAAGATAAACTTATCATGATCTATTCATCATGATAACTTTAGCATGTTAGAGAAAACCGTTCATATAGAAACCATCATCATGATCTATTTATGCTAATGCGTGCAGTGTTGCATGAAAACTACCAGAAGCATAACCAATGAGGTTGGGACCTGTTTAATAAACTGAAGGCTGATTGGTTGAATTCAATCTCATGAATTAATTTATCACGTTAACCAAGGTTAATCATGATGAATCAACATGCTCCACTAGATCACAATAAGGTGATTAAGCTGAGCATGTTATTTGATTCTGGTTGGTTCACATAAAGTGACTGGCTTGATCATGATCCACTAGATCACGTTAAATTCTGAATGTGAACCTAGCTAGTGTCTCAATTCAATTTTTGTTGCTACACAAAAGACGTGTAGGTCTAGTGTTCAAACGATTGATACAATATCAAAGGGAACAAGGCCATCATGATTTTAATAAATACAATTAGTGTTGAAGTATAAGATGATCCCTATGACTATGAGAAAGATGCATTGCAGTATTATGAACAAACACAGATGGCCAGGATTTTTTTTTTTTCACATTTCTTTCTTTTTCAGTGGGAAACAATGTTAAATAATAGTTTTATTCAAATTAGCTTGCTGATAAAAACACACAAGTTTAGGTGGGAACCTAACACTGACAGTAACAGCACAGCAATACTGGTGATTGACAAAAAATAAACAACAATGTTTATGAATACAAATAAAGAGACCAGGAAACTATTAACCGAAACAAGCACCTCGCTGGGTTGTCCAGTGTTTGCGAAGGCCCAAGGTACAGACAATGGCTGAGAATTACACTTGATCCAATAGCCCTAACAAACCTTTACTTTATCACTACGGTACAGTAGAACCTCGATTTTACGTACGGTACGGGACTGGAGGGCATACATAAATCTGGGATTTGTAAAATAGAGGTTGGGTTAAATTTGTGGCAACCTTTGACCTAATACGTACGTGACGCTCAATAAATGTACGTACGAACGAACAATGTTACCTAGCCTCTAGGCCTACGAATAAAACCATGTGTTTAGTGTTTTTATTCATCACTTTACGATGGCATAATAAAGTGTTCAAATAAAACCATGTGTCTAGTGTATTAATTTATCACTTTATATCTTTTATTTAACTAAAATAAAGAACATGAAAATATTGTAAGATTTAACCTATACGACAAAGGTATAACTTGGGAATTCCCCTTCATGCCTATTCTAAACAACAGAGCTGTGGTGTTGTCTGGGCCTGTTGAGACAAACTAAAACCATGTGCGCTGCACTGGGTGAGCCAACCAATTAGCGTTCGTGTACGTCAAACAGCAACCATGTCCTATGCACTGGGTGAGACAGCCAATTAGCGTTCGTGTACGAAACTATGTCTTCTGCTTCGTGTAGAAAATTAGACCAGACGAGTTCTTCCATGGTTTGCCACACGAAGCTACATGGTTTTAGATCTCGCTCAGTTCACGTGGTTTTAGATTATAAAAACCCAGTATTAGACTCAATCAACGTTATTGTTTAATGAAAATATGTTGCATTTATGGTTTGTTTATTGTCATAGTTTATTGTTATAGTCTTTTTACTTATGGTTGCTCTGAAAAGGGCCATTTGTTTTGAATATTTTCGGGGTGTTTGATGACATCATCATTGATACGAGGCGTACGTAAAACCAGGGGTACGTAAAAACGAGGTTCTATGTTATTCCAAGCTGTGTGTGTAATTTCTCTGCCGGCATCTACAAAACATACAACTTGCTACCGGAAATTTTGATGACGTCATAATTTACAATAGCCAATTAAAGAAATAGACCGGCAAAACTATTTTGGCATATTTCCTGGCGCCGTCATAAATAACACTTCCCTTTTAATACGTATTAAGTTTGTTTCTTTTTAATATCGTGACAGTAAACTATGGGGTGCCAAATGCAGCAAAAATCTGTTAAAATCAAAATTTAATGGCAAAATTGTATGTATATTTTATCAAAACATAGGCCTGATTTCTCAAAATGTAGATCTATTTTTCTAAAAACAAAGTTCTAATTTTTCAAAACGTAGTTAAATAAATAAATATAGGCTGAGATTTACAAAAAGGTCTTGAACTAGGCTTACTGTAGCAGGAGCTTGCTTGGCCCTATAATAGGCTAGCCTAGGCCAGTAATATAGTAAAATTCTGTATAGTCATACAAACACATGTTTACATTCTACCAAGATCGAAATAAACGATTTCATTTTTTCCTTGAAAATACAAAAAAGAAAATAAACTTTAAAAAATTTAGTTTAACTAATGGATTTTAAAATACCGTAAAACCTTGAATAGAAGCCCAATGTGCTTAATCTCGAAAGAAGCCCATCTCGAATTCAAGCCCCCTCTTTAGTTTGCAAAAGTAGACTCGAAAAGAAGCCCATCTCGAAAAGCATTGGCTTCTTTGGTAGAACTCCAATTTTTATCAATCTTTGTTTTTTTTTAACATTGACTAAATTTAATAAGAATAAAGAGATAATTACTTTCATCTTTTTTTTTCAGATAAGAGAGTGAGACTGAAAACCCAAGTTTATTGGTCATGAGGAGGATGTTCTATTTTCGAACCTCCTGAAGAATACTTTATCAGGTTAGAATTTGTCAACATTCATAGGCATACTACAGACTTGTTCTTATACTTGGTATTTAGCTTTCATTAAATCAACTCTTGAAAATACTGTACATCATTGTAGGCATCTGTAAGCTAAGAATCAATTCTCATTCTTATTGACATGGCTAGTAAGCGTGCAAGACAAACTATTACATTAGACCTGAAATTAAAAATTATTGAAGCACGAAGAAGCAATGAATCGAATAGGGCAATTGCACACAGGTTTGGTTTGGCAAAGTCTACAGTTTCCACGATTTGGAAAAATCGTAAGAGCATTGAGAAAGCTACAAAGTGCAGTTTTCCAGCAAAAGCTAGTAAGTCATCTTACATAACGGCTCCGCTGTTTGCGAAAGTGGACACTGCAGTTTTCCGGTGGTTTGCACAGCAACGATCTAAAGGAACACCAATAAATGGGCCATTACTTCAGAAGAAAGCAAGAATATTTGGAGAGCTGTTGTATCCAGGAAAGACCTTTAGGGCAAGTGATGGATGGCTACACAAGTTTAAGTGTCGTCATGGTATCAGCTTGGAAACCTTGCAAGGTGAATTGTCAGCCAACACGACTGCTGTCGAGCCATTTACTGATAGATTGAAGCATATCATCAAAGAAAACCAGCTTACAAAAGCTCAGATATTTAATGCTGATGAAACTGTTTTATGGTGGCGATTGTTGCCTAATCAATCTCTAGTTAGACAAGAGAAGACTGCTTCGGACCGTATTACCATTCTTGGGTGTACCAATGCTGCCGGAACCTGTAAAATCCCCCTTGTGTGTATACACAAGGCTAAAGGACTTCAAGGTTATCAAAATGAGGACATGAAAAAACTGCCCGTCACATATTTTAGCCATCATTCAGCATTGATGGATCCCGCAATATTTAAAACCTGGTTCCATGAACACTTCGTTCCTGTTGTGCGCAGTTTTTGCCAAGCAAACGTTGTACCCTTCAAAGTTGTGTTGTTGATAGATAATGCGCCTTCACATCCTTTAAAAGACCAGCTTATTTGTTGTTGTGGAAGTGTATGGGTAGAATATCTACCACTAACCACCACAAGTCAAATCCAGCCAATGAACCAAGGGGTACTAGAACCGCTCAAGCGAAGATACAAAAAGTCACTTCTTCATCACATCTTAGCTCATGATGATGCTGACTTGTCTAGAGTAATCAAGAATCTGAACATCAAAGATGCAGTTGGCTGGATCTCCCAGTCTTGGAAGGAGGCTACACAAGATAACATTAGGAGTTCTTGGAGACAGATCTTGCAGGATATTGAAATTGATGAACGACCTGGTAAGTCGAATGAACCAATTGAAGGTAATGGAACTATAGAAGTTGACAACAGTGGTGATATTTATGAGATCAAGGATATGTTTGCAGAGCTTGGTTATGTTGAAAATGATGAAGCATGGCTTTCTCCAGAAGAATGGTTAAGAGAAGATGAATGTGATCCATGTCACCAGTTGTTAAGTGAAGAAGACATTGTGGAGTTAGCATCATTTTCAGCAGAAGATGAATCTGATGAAACTGTTGCAGAAAATGAGGTGGAGCCCAGTATACCAGCATCTATTGCATTTGCTGCAGCCGATACACTGATGAGCTGGCTGGAAGCACAGGGAAATACTGATCCGCTGCATATTCTTCAAGTCAGAAACTGGCGGGATCAGGCAGCTAAATTACATGCTGACAACCTGAGACAAAATAGGTTACAAATAGTTTAGAATAAACATTTTAAGTACTTTTTATATTGTATAAATAAAAAAAAATAAAAAAAACTTAGGTAGTTTTAAAAGAAGATAGTTTTTAGTCCATACCTAAATTCAATACCAGTCTTGCTGTTCGAGGTGGTGAATATTTGGTGGCCTAGCAAACTCGATTATTAATGCACAGTAACTTTAATATGATATTCAACCAACTTAAGATTAGTGTCACGCCTTTTGAGTTGACAACCAACCATCAGGATCTGACCATGCAAACAACCATAATGTTAATTATTAAAAAAAAATGCATGCTTAAATGAGTGTTATGTTAGTCATGTCTGTTACTACTCAAAGATTAAGAAAACCTGCCATTAGCTAGGTTTGGCGTATTTCCCGGTTTGTACTGTGATGAACATATTCTGTGAGACCTGGCTCCGACAGAAAGGAATGTACTAAAAGCGTACAACAGAGATGACATCTGAATTAGAAGATGATGACAGCACCAGTTACCGTAAAAAGTGTAAGTTCTGTAAGATCAGTTTTCTTTAAATTTAACCTCCATTATAACCTGTCGAGGGTACAATGGTCACTTAAAGTCATATTTCACTTGCAGGCAAGATCAGTTATTGAATTATTGTTTTAAGTAAAACATTTTTGAGACCTAGTAAAGATTAACAGTGCAATCTTTATGATGTCAAACCGGGCGTTTTTTTTTTCTACAGCTGAATCGGGCCTGTAACCACAGGGGATTATTCTAGGAGAGGTAATGTTTGGGAAAATCCTAGGTGCTGGTGTGGCGGTCTAAGAGAAAAGGCATTTGGAGAGTGTTTTGGTTATTTAAACTATCATAATTGTTATACTAAAAGCCTAGGGTGCTTAATTTTCTGTATTGACATTGGTAATGACCAAGTGTATTTAGTAATTGAATAAAAGGAACAGAAAAATACCCCTTTAATGACCTCAACAGCATTTTACAAATATCCTGAATAATTCCTAAATAATGGATTGTCTTGGAAATAGCTATTTTTAGTGTCAAAATACAAAATAATTGTAACATTGTAATCATTCATAATCGTGACTGACGTTACTATACCCCATTTTTTCTGTGACTGACGTTACATTGTGACTGACGTTACACATTTCAAATTTCTCTCAAACTTCAAAAAT
Organism: Anneissia japonica; assembly: GCF_011630105.1. Lineage (NCBI taxonomy): Eukaryota > Metazoa > Echinodermata > Crinoidea > Comatulida > Comatulidae > Anneissia > Anneissia japonica. The sequence goes on along the minus strand of NW_022755101.1, from coordinate 148,437 downwards.
TAACTTTAAAAATGAATTGTCATATTCACCACTATTGACCTCCCTTTAACTAAGAGAATTAGAAAGATTTTAAAATTTAGACCTCAAGTTTTTAATTTGATTAAAAATTGTCATTTTTCGTGACTGACGTTACATAATACAAGATAAAATTTTGTAGGATATTTTTTTAAATAAAAATTCAAAATTTTATTTTTTTACTTTTTTGTCATTAAAATAAAGATAATACATCTTGACATACAAAAAAATTAAAAAGTTAAATTTCTTTGGTGTAGCTAAAATCATATTTTTAAATATACCTTCTATTTTTTGTCTTTTTTGTTGTAAAATCATTGATACACGCTAATTGTTGAAAAAATCACAATAAAGGAAATTTTTTTTAGAACCATTATGATTTTTAGGAAATTACATGTTATTGCAATACAAATATACCTATTTTACAGTACATGGTTTTGATGAATTTTATTTTTTTGGAAAATGTCCCTCTGTTGTGGAATTGCCCATAGAGTGAAGATTCTGTTTGGCTAGTTATATAATTGGAGTATGTCTCTTGGTTGTTTATTCTTCTGATGAATAGCTCTCTAACATAATTGGTTTTATAATATATATATTATATTTATATATTCCGATATCCTATGTCCGAGAGACAAAACAAAACTTGAGTTGTATACCATGGAATACTGCATTAGTATACTAGGAGTAGGCCTACATAATGATTACAAATTTATTAAATTTCTTTTAAGATATTAACATTAATATAATGATTAATGGGCCTACATAATATCTTCTTAAATAGCTAGACACAAACCTACTTATAAACTATGAACTGTCTACTTAAAATTATAAATTGATAACAACTATTTAGCACCTATCTAATATAGATATCAGTATCGCCAACCCTTTTTTATGCACATCTATTTAAGTATAATAAATACCTTCTACAAATAGATATATAAACTATTAATAAACTATTTGTGTTCTATCATCTGTAGACAATGACTACTAGGTTACTACTAAGGTAATACTAAACGATAAACTCCTTAATAGACATGAAATAAAAATCTACCAACAACCTATTATCGTCTACAAAAATTGAGTATGTCTACTAGAAACTACATGTCTACTAAAAAATTTTGGTATCATGCCTACAGCCTCTAGGCGCTTTATTACTCCGGTCATTGGATCAAACACATATGGAACACCTACTCAGTTTCTTGGGGAGAATTCCATAATATTAATAAGCTAGTAATCAGCGCAGTTGTGTTCGAACCTACAGTACCAGGTTCCCACTTGTACTCCTGGGTGGAGAGAGGTAAACGTAGGTAAAGTATGTTGCCCAACACGGCTACCCCATTATTTCATGATATCTTGCCTAAGGACACCGCTTTACACGCTGCGCCACACCCCCAGTTGACATTATAAAGATTGCACTGTTAATCTTGACTAGGTTATAACAATGTTTACTTAAAAAAATATTCAATAGTACCCCCCAAAAGTTTACTGTATAAACACTATTATAATCGGCAAAAACAACAATAGCTCAAGAAACTGAACATGCACAAATTCAGATTTTTTAAAATTGTTTAATTTTTTGATTAACAGTTATTAGAAAGTATAATCCAATGTTTAAACTAACATTGATCCACACTAACATTTTAAGTGTAATGATACTAAAGTGCATTTCAACACTTCATTACCAATTATTGTTTGTTAACATGTTGAAGTTGAATCGATGGTTGAGTTGTTGAGGTATACACTATTTGATCCCAAGCTGATGAGTGCACTGGAATCGGTCCTGGATTGATTTTAGCCGCTAAAACCGGTCCCGCTTGGATAAAATTGGTCTGCGTCGACCTGGCCACTTCATTTGCATCATTTTCAAGACTGATTTATTAGTTTTAAATATTCCATATTATTGTGTGGGGTATTAGGTCATAAAATAGATGTTCTAATACATGAAATAAAGGGGTCAGCATTCTCGGAAATCGAATGCATGTACTTCGTCATGGCGTAAAGCACACACAATCAAAACAAAACAAGGTAAAAAATAAACTACAGTGGTCTAACACGATTTAAGACCACATCATTTAACTTCTTTTCGTACTTTTACACCAAAGGGTTTACTGGGCGCGAAGCTTTACTTGGTTTTCACCTTGATTTCACCTATGATTTCACACATACAAAAACGAAAAATATCATATTAATTAGGCTATATAATGAGAGATAAGATATTTATCTATCATTTGATTAGAAAAAAAATATGAGCAACGTTATAAAAATACAAGTTATAAATTAAATAGACGCCGGACCGATTTTGGCTTATATGGACTATATTTGGCTGGTAATTTTAAAGCCAAAATCGGTCCGGCAGGCCGATTTTGGCCCCGGACCAAATTTTTCCTGACAGGCCTATTCAATTTCACTGTTTAAAATTGGAGTTCAATTATCATAATTTGTTTTATTTTCTGTGTCCCTGCATAAATATTTGAAAAGCTGCATTCCAGGTGGATCAAATAGTGGCTGATTTTGTCGGTTGTCCCAGAGACTCCTTCTGCAACGTTGATGACAACAATGCAACAAACGCACTATGCCGTAGAGCAAAAGCAGCCAAGAAGCGAGCATTGCCAATTTAATGATGGTATATGCCCATGCATGCATTGAATTATATCCGATAAATCCCCTACATGATTGTCAGATGCAAAATATGCAAGAACATAATTTAATCGCACATGTACAGTAGGGATATAAGTATTAACTGAACAGGGTGTTCATCATTAGTGGACATCTGATGACCACATGACCACCTTGAATTGAGTTCCATCTATTGAAAAAAATTGTCAGTCAATAAAAAATGTACCAAATATTAAAGTATGTTGTTACTTTTTGGGTTATTGTATAATTCATGAAATTGAAAAATGTAAGAACTAAAACTTATTTGCATCCAGTAAGATTTCAATTTCATTTAGTCATAATTTTCCTTTGTAGTCATTGATCTGTCATTTTTCCATAATTATCAGTAATTTTGACACCTTAGCCAGTTTAAGTGTACAGTACTTTCAGGTAGATTACATCATGCCCCATGTAGGTTGCAAGCAATTGCTTTTTTTTTGGTGGTAAAGCAGATTTTAATGTACCTTGCCATTGGTCTATTTGGCACAAACGAGGGAAAATGGTCATTGAAATTTAAGTACAGTACTTTGAAAATCACCTTTGTAGTGTAACAGCTGTAGTTAGATGACAGTTTTTGGGCATATGGTTTAAGGATGCTTTCAGAAGTAACCCTGAGGAACATCAAGTTTAATATTCCTTTTGTAGCCTAAACTAGGCTATTGCTTACAGTACTGTATGTCATTGATCATAACTCAGTCAATAGAGTTCTAGTAGCAAGTTTGCTGAGATTTTTTTAAGGGGGCACTATGCTTGACAATCACACTTTCACACAAATCATTCGATTAGACAAACGTGACTCAAATAACAACATACAAACTATATATCATATGAAAGCTTATTGCTTGAGGAATCCAACAATAATATTTTTATTACATAATATGATACACCGTTGCCATAGCAACCATTTTCTTGCTAATTACTGAATAATACAAAAAACCTTATAACTTTAAAACAAATAGACATTTTTATTTCAAACTTTCTACAAGTATTAATTTCAAGGCAATGCAAAAATTCGATTGAACTTTTTTGTAAATTAAAGCTCACGGTTGCCATAGCAACCAAAACCATCCAATCAGAAAAAAAAATTTCTAATTTAAAAACTGATTAAGATATAAAGAAAATTTCCAATCAGATTTAAAGCTAACTAACAGTATTACCAACAACCTGGCCAAATTTGGTACAATTCCCATTGGTCATTCTAAAGTTATTAAAGATTATGTAATAACGAGCGTGAAAAATCGAAAATTGAGAAAATCAATGGTAAAGATTCCCGACAATTTCTTGACAGAGACTGGCTTGCTAGGCCTAGGCTCATCAGATGCAGCTCTCTCTGTTGTGTCAGAACGGCTTCGTGTAGCCTCAATACTTTGGCTTCCTTCCTCGCCTAAAACATTGGCCTGGCCCATTGATTCTTGCTCGAAATCCAATCCTGGATCGTTTTCTATGACCCATTGTAGAGTTTGCTAGGCTCCACAGGTTGTTTGACTACTAGTTAAGACTACTGTACGAACGAAAACAATTATTGCCGAGACTTACCATAACTCGTCCAGGAATGTCACTTCTAGGGAAACGTCTAGGAATGCTACTTCTGGGAAAACGTCCAAGGTAAGTAAGTCCAAGCAAGGCTCTTGTAATGTTCACTATGTGACTGTCCAAGTCGAAGTGAGGTCTCTTGGCGCCTCTGGCTCTAGACAACGTGGTCCGTGACATCACGGGGTCAGAGGTCAGGTTTATTTACCAATAGTCCAGACACTGGCACTACATTCTCCTCTGTTTTCTTTTCATAGGTTCAGAGCGGGTGCCTCCATCGTTCTGACACGATCTGGTTACTCTGACTGCAGAGCTACTGACCTGAAATTTTGTTTCAACCTGGGCCTCTACAACTGCCCTCTTCCCCCTTCTCTTTTCTGAAACAATGGGATGATACTAGCACTGGGCATGTAACACCTTGCCTGCCATTCTAAGCACAATATTGTCATATTTCGTTAAACAGGTAATGTTTCCGTTTAGCCGACAACTCAGGTGGTCTTAGCCATGGGCATTCTTTAACAGCTGAAAAGCAATCGCCGACGAATCAAATTTTTCATAAAGATCATTCCAGGATTTTCGCAGTTACATCTGAAGTTTTGCAATAACTTGATGGTCGGCACAAGTTTAAAAAACAGTGTAGTTAATGACTTACAGTCCCTAGTTGGTACATAAACCACTCCTGTTTCGTTTCGTTGAGGTACATTTCCCTCAACTGTTGTTGCCCTTCTACAGTCAGGAATATCATTTAAGCCTGAAACATGGGAGGTCCTATACTGTTACTTAAACAGTCCGAAGCCCCAGTCTGGTGCAAATTTTGTATGGCCTGCCACCAGAAATTTAATGTCAACGCGCTTATGTAGACCATGGAGTGTTCTCCGACACAGGTACGCCATCATACAATTTTTATTACGGCGGCTACAGCCATCTCAATGCGCCACATTTGCGAGAGGTCAGGAAAAATGTTAGGCAAAGCTGCAGCAGGTCGTTGGAAAAAAATACCAAAAATGAAAATAAAATAATTTTTAACTCAAAAGTGTATAATCAAACAATCTGCTATACATTTATGTGTTATCTGTGAGAAGTTTTTGTTTCTTTCACCAAATGGAACTATAATAATATCTTGTGGGGTTCAATTATCATAATTTGTTTTATTTTCTGATCTTGTCGATTGTCCCTCGGACTCCTAGGTCATTCCGTGTCAAATCAACCAATGGGGGTCCGGGTCACCTCTTGGATTTGGCTGAAAATTTTATATATTGTTGATCTATCTATATAATGAACACATGCAAAAAAAAAATTCCCAATTCCAAGTCGTTTGCGTGTTATGGCCTGTCAAAGTTGGGTACTAAATTTTTTTTAATTTTCAAAATTTGCCTTTTTTTACTTTTTTGCGTTTTTGAATGTCATTTACAATGCCTTTACATTAAAATACAAATTTGAAAATTGCTATGTATAGTCAGTTTTGCCCAAGGAACTAAGATCTGGCATAAGAAAAGCTGTATCTCTTCACATTTTTTCTCTATGACCCCCTAAAAATGGCAATTTGTTCAGTCGGCCGAATTAAATTTCATTTTCAGATCTCAATTTCACCCATAATTACTATTTGTAATAAACTGATATTACACATATATGCTATATGGTCACATGCAGTCCCACTCAAGCAAGTACAGGGCTTTTGCCCTTTAAAAAAAAAATTCAGAGGGCTTCAAACTTCACTTTATGCACTGTTGCTTCAGTAGCTGATATCAATTTCATGCTCTCTCTTGAGGCTGTCTCTTATACACATCTAGATGTGTATAAGAGACAGTGATATCGCTCTCCTCTACGCCTAGACTGGCGAGGCAATACGAGAATAAATACTGAAAGATTCGTACTATACAAACAATACTTCGGTGTCCAAAATCAACGAATGTTGTTTATTGATAATCTTTGATAACGTTGCTGCTAGACAAGTTAGGGCGTTGAATTAACTATCACCAATTATTGACACGCGAACACGACATCGTTAAATAAACAATGTACTCTCAACGTTCATTTCAACGCAACGCAACTCAACGCAAACGCAACGCAACGACAACGGGTAAAACGCGTTGGGATTTTTGCAATAAAACTGGCCGGTACTGTACAAGGTATTGGCAGGATTGGAAGATTCAATTATCATAATTTGTTTTATTTTCTGACCTTGTCGATTGTCCCTCGGACTCCTGTAATATTTACGAGGGACAATCCAATTACAAGGACAGATTGTCAATGCTCACTGATGCTTTAATCCCAGTTTGTTGTCCTGATTCTAATTTCGTTTACGTATTGCGGTATGACTTCTCGGTGATTGATCTGTTGGTAAACATGGCAACCCTTTTAAAATATTTTTAAGAAATAAAATTTAGATTAAATTTTTCAAACATTCTCTATTGCAGTTGATTTTGTTTCCTAAAACATTTCTAATGAACATTTCCTCATCTCCTCACCCGCTGTTCGTGCTGCTGCTGCATCACCTTCTGATTTAATGGTACTTGCATCTTTCTTTTGATTCATCAGGTCTTTAGTGCCTTTCTTCATTTCTGTTATTAGTTCTGGTGGCGCTATCCAGGGAATCTCTCTCTTCACCATGAAGTTCTGACAATTTAATGATGGTTACATGCACAAACAGGCATCCAGTTATCAAAAATCCCTACCATGATTGTCAAAATATGCAAGAACATACTTTAATTGCACATTTAGGGATGTCAAATTAAACTGAATGTATTATGTAAGGCCAAAAAAATATATATATATTCGGTCTCTGGTCAGACCTAAGTTCCAGCATTGATGCGTGTTGCTGTTTTTTGTTTTTTTTTCTTTCCAAGGTATGGATTGTATGTACAGAAAAGGTGGGTATTTTATTTTTTCCCTTCTAATATGCATTGTTGTCCTTCCACATTGATCTGGATGCCCCTTCATTTGCCATGGGGATCCCTATGTCTTTGTACCAATAATTATTTACTTCACCATGTTCACATTTCCCAGTAGCCCCAAATATTTTAAAAACAAGCAGTGTTGCTTATTAGTAAATAAGAACCACAGAGTAAGTAATGAACATCAAGATTTATATATTTTAAAATATATTTATTTTGAAATCAATAATTTTTTAAGCACATTTTATACTCAACAGGTTTTAGTGACATAGCAAATACAAGTTACAAAAGGTTTGAGATTTCTTTCCTCTCAAGACTGTCAGATGAAGGTTGTAGTAGTGGGGTTACTATTGAAAAAGCTATGTACAAGATACCCAATAACACTCTCCTGTGATGCAATGACTGAAATTTCTGAACAACAAATGGCATTGAGACATATTTGACAGGATATACAAGGAACCTACAAGGAAATACAAAACTATATATATAATTGCAGTAGCTAAATGTATTTCTTTTGAATATATTTGTATTTATTTTTAATAAATATGGTATCCAATAAATTTTAGATAGTCCTGAGGTTTTATACAATAGTTTATTTACACCTAATTAGCCTATTGTTTTAATTTAATTTCCTTAGCTAATTACCAGGTTGCAATGGAAAATAAAAGCTCTTGAAAATGTTCTGGTGTATCGTTGATTTACAGTGTAGATTGTATTTTGATTAAATTGATATTAAATAAAAGCAAGACATCAACCAATTACTTCATCACTGTATTGTGTTATTCTCTCCCCAACTACACCACCCGCTCCTCATCCTCATATTTCAAAAATAGATTAAAATATAGAATGTCCCCTACTTTGGGTGTGTGTGTGCTGTATCTTGATTGAAAAAGGGCAGGTTTCTATTCAAATTTTTTATTCAAAATTAGCGGTGGCCCGAATGATCATAGAACCAAATTGGCCATTTCTGTCTTGTATAAAATGTTAAGGCAGTCAATTTAGTTACACAATAGTGAGCCAAGACTACTGTATTTTTCACTTTATGGTCTAGACCTAGGCTTTAAGTGTGTTGAACAAAGGAACATAGGCCTAGGCAACTAATAGATACTAGTACATTAGGCCTAGGGTAGGCTAGTAATGAATTTTCAATAAGTAGGCTTAGGGCTAGGCTACCTAGCTAGGTAGGCCTATCTCCTGCACGAAATAAATAGGGATAAGCTAACGAAGGCCTAACCTATGCTAGCCACACATTAGGTAGGCCTACAGTAGGCATACGCCTATGGACATTGACAAGCCTAGTTAAGACTGGTCCTATTATTTTGCACAGGAGGTAGGTCTAGACCTAGCCCTACTTACCACAAAAATGACCTAGGCCTGCCTATGCCTGGTGTAAGCTAGGAGGCCTAGCTAGGGCCGTTTCGGCCGCGATGTATGAAACTCATTTGTATTATATATTTTTAGTCAACTCAATTTATTGAATGACTAATAAAGATTCTAATACTGACAAATAATAAACAAATGATGATATTACCTGTTCTAAAATGTTGAAAAGCTGCTGTGATAGGGATTTGTTTATCATGGACATGGATGTTGTGTGATGAAAGTTCCTGTGAAGTTCCTGCAAATAATATAGATAGATTGTGGAGTTGTGTATGTACAATGAAAAAAAAAATTGATGTGGAAGAGTCACGTCGACATGTGCGCTGACCAGAGACCGTTTTTTTTTTTTTGGCCTAATAGAATAGAAAATATCAGGGTGTACATCATCAGTGGACGCACATGACCACCTGTTAGAGAATATATACTTTGTTGAAAAGATTGTCATTTAATACAAAATGTACTAAGTATACTTAACTTTTTGGGGTTATTATAATTTGTAAAATTAAAAAAATGTAATAACTAACTTACTTGCACCCAATGAGATTTCGGTTTCATCTAGAGTAGTTTTCTTTTGTAGTCACTGATGCTGTCCTTTCTCCATCATTATCAGTAATTTTGACACCTTAGCTAGCTCGAGTATATTTGCTGGTAGCCTATAAAACTCCATGTGGATGCTGACATCATGCCCGTTGGATTTTAGGAAATTTTTAGTCATGACTAATTGACTCACAGAGTTGCTGGTACAAATGCATGTATAGGGTAAAATTATAACTTACTAGGTCATCTGCGTTTATGTAAATGTATGTCGGGCCATTTTTTGGGCTGGACTTGGGTGGTTGCATGTTTTAGTCATTCAAGTACAATGTCGATATATTCTATAAATCAAGTATGTTTTGTGTCAAATTGAATATTTAAATCACCATACGGTAGTTAAAATAATACAAGCATGTATTTTAGTTCAAAGTATTAATAGATTTAAGTCTCCTCCAGCAGGTATTTAATGCCATCACCTCTTTTTGATGAATAGCATTGCCCTATAGGAAATAATAGTGTAGCATTCAGCTTGAGAAGGTCAAACCTTAGGCGGCTCATAGCCATTATATTTTCAGCTTGTATATTCTCGTTTTGTGGACATCTTAAAGACCAAAACGAACCACAAGTGCAAAAAAATGTGACCTCTCATAGGCAGATGATGTTCAATGAACTCAAATAAGCCCAGCTTTACTAAAGTAAATAGGAACTGGACAACATATGAGTGTGGATATTGTTCGACAACTGGTAAGGAATTAAATTGTTTTATTCTAGGCCCTCAAAATACAAACTAGGCCCTTTGAATACCCATCAGTAAGGTATTGCTGATGTTTGAAGCCCGCGGTTTTTGTGTGTTGTAATTGTTCGATTTGGCGTGTTTTGTATGTTGTCTGTCCACATGTATGTAGGTGAAGCTGGCCACACTTTGGGCAAGTATGTTTGTGTTTGCAACGGCCGGTGGTGTCAATGGAATGGTAAACTGATTGGGTTTATGATAGGCAAAGCAACACCTTCTAAGGACCTGTGGGCTCCAAGCTGCGGACCAAATGACCTCTGGACCTTTAGATTATTTAATTGTTTAAAAAACGAATAATGTTTCTTTTACATACTATACTTCATATTTCACATATTCATGTTGCATCACACGCTACACACAATTTTAATATTCATGATCACTGTTTATAATGAATAGTACTGTATATACATTGAATGGTGATTTGTCTTTCAGTGAATGAATAATGTGTTGTTTCTTATACAGTATATCAGCGGTGGCACCAGAAATTTGCCCACAAGGGGTCTGACGTGTCTGATGGAGGGTCCGAACCAAGGTGACGAGGAAGCCTTGGTCGATGGCCCAGAGTAAAAAAAATATCCCTGTTAGTGTTCATGGGGAGAGTTTTTATGGCTTGATTTGATCCTAAATGTGTTTTAGATGGTCAATCAAAAAAGTGTTATCTGGATAATTATCTTTTGGATAAATTATCAGACATATCTGACACATGGTGTATCAAAAGTGTGATTATGTTTATTTGATTTCAATTCACATCCAATGTGGGATACCACAGCCTTTAAGAGAATTGAAAGTAACAATGACATTTACTCATATTTTGACTTGATTTAAAACAGCAGAGATTCTCCTCGAATTCAGTGCAGTTTTGTTTTCACTTTTCCCCCAAATTACAATTTGCCACTTCACTACTGGCGAAAAGTCCATCCATTGAAATGGTGATTTTGTCATTCAGTGTTTATAATGAATAATGTGGTGTTTCTTACACGCACACCTCGTCTTGTATATTCACATTGTGTTCAGATATCCTGAGTGATTCACTCAATTCCTGTGAATACACGTGAATCCTTCTTTAAAGGCTAACTTAAGTTGCCTATTCTCATACTCTAGATGACTCAGAGAAATATTACAGAAACGTTGAGACAATAAAACAGTGGTTTTACCTCAAAAACCATATCTGAGACATGGTGTATCAAAGCACGCACGCACACCTCGTCTTGTATATTCACATTGTGTTCAGATATCCTGAGTGATTCACTCAATTCCTGTGAATACACATGAATCCTTCTTTAAAGGCTAATATAAGTTGCCTATTCTCATACTCCAGATGACTAAGAGAAATATTACAGAAATGTTGAGACAATGAACCTGTGGTTTTATCTCAAAAACCATATCTGAGACATGATCTATCAAAAGCGTGATTATGTTTTATTTGATTTCAATTCACATTCAACGTGGGATGCCAGCCTTTAAGAGAATGGAATGTAACAATGACATTTACTCATATTATGACTTGATTTAAAACAGCAGAGATTCTCCTCGAATTGTGTGCAGTTTTGTTTTCACTTTCCCCCCAAATTACTATTTGCCACTTCACTACTGGCGAAAAGTCCATCCATTAAAATGGTGATTTTGTCATTCAGTGTTTATAATGAGTAATGTGTTGTTTCTTACACGTACATCTCGTCTTATATATTCACATTGTGTTCAGATATCATTAGTGCTTCTCTCAGTTTCTGTGCGTATACTTCAATTCTTCTTTAAAGGCTAATATAAGTTGCCTATTCTCATACTCTAGATGACTCAGAGAAATAGCACAGAAAAGTTGAGATAATGAACCAGTGGTTTTATCTCAAAAACCATATCTGAGACATGGTCTATCAAAAGCGTGATTATGTTTTATTTGATTTCAATTCACATCCAACGTGGGATGCCAGCCTTTAAGAGAATGGAATGTAACAATGACATTTACTCATACTATGACTTGATTTAAAACAGCAGAGATTCTCCTCGAATTATGTGCAGTTTTGTTTTCACTTTCCCCCCAAATTACTATTTGTCACTTCACTACTGGCGAAAAGTCCATCCATTGAAATGGTGATTTTGTCATTCAGTGTTTATAATGAATAATGTGTTGTTTCTTGCATGTACACCCCATCTTATATATTCACATTGTGTTGAGATATCCTCAGTGCTTCACTCATTTCCTGTGAGTACACTTGAATAATCCTTTAAAGGCTAATATAAGTTGCCAATTCTCATACTCTAGATGACTCAGAGAAATATCACAGAAACGTTCAGACAATGAACCAGTGGTTTTAAGCGCGATCTACAAATTATCCCCAACGACAGAAACGCGTCTGGGAAAACTAATTGTCGTTTCTCGTGAATATTATTCGCGTTTGCCATTGTTTCTATTGTTTTGGGCGACAAACGTGTCTGTGTTGTTAGACCAGGCCCTGGTTGAACTACCATTTTTAAAATTTAAAATACTGAACAAGTTTGACTTTGAAATGAACCTAGTTCAAAGTTTAAAGGCTGCATTAGTCCTAATAGTTAAATTAAATGGTAAATGACGATAATGGCAACACATGCATGTAGGCTTAATTGCCGTTTGCTCTGTCGGAAAGACCTATCTTTGTTAAATAGCAGCCTACCTGCTGAGAAGCTGACGACGAAAGAAAAAACATTTATCAACTCCCTGCACACATAACACAGGGGAACACAAATGGACGCCAGTATTCGCCAAACATCATTCAATACACTATAGAGAAAATATAACATTTATTTTCTCTATTATTAAACGTAGGCATCAATATATATTATATACAGCAACTAGGCCTATGCATCTACTGTACAATTAATATTGGGTACCTCGAGTGTGTGGATGTGATCAGTTCAACAGAGTACGCAACATCACGTGACAAATGTCACTGACTGTGTGGCCGGTGTTGATCTATACATGGAGGAAAGGACTTCCATCGCTACCATCGTTTTATACTGAACAGCGGGCAGACTAGCAGGCAATAGGCCAACAAGATAGAATAATCTGTTTTATTGTATATAAGTTAAGTTGAAGGAAATGAAATAAATATTTACACTGTTTTCATATTAAAGTTATCGATGCATATTCCCAATGATTTATTTAGGCCCATTAAATACAAGTATTGTATACAATTTATAGTGTACATGGATAAAAATGATATACGAGGCCTACCCTATTCTTCCTCTAGATACATTTGGCTACATCAGAAAATACGATACACATGGGGCGATACAAAAATCTTTATTGATTTCAGAAATCACGATCAAATTCCAAATTCTGCTGAACGCGTTTAACATTTGCAGTCAAGCAGTCACCCATATGAAAAGGGGAGGAGTTAACTTCCAAACGGAATAAACGCCTCGAACGACAAGCTTCCAAACGGCATTTCACAGACGCGTTTGGGAGCTTGTCATATAACAATAGTATTTTGACCCGTTTCTGTCGTTGGGGATAATTTGTAGATCACACCTTATCTCAAAAACCATATCTGACACATGGTGTATCAAAAGTGTAATTATGTTTTATTTTATTTCAATTCACATCCAACAGTGGATGTGAATTTTTTTTTAGCTTTAGTTGTTGGCTGATGTAAGATACTGTCATTCTAGGCCCTGTGGGTTATTTTTATTCCATCTGATGAGCAGCTTAAAAAAAAATAAATAAAATAAAAAACACTTTTTTCCACCTGCCTCTGTCATTTTTTAAAAAAGAAGGGTAAACAAACAAATTATTTTTTTGGCCTAATGTTGTGTTAAGAGTGCGGGTGAGGTTCTTTTATGTTACTGGGCTCAGTACAGGAAATGTTATCACTAATTTTGTGAACCCTGGGATATACTTCCATATTATTCTTCAAACTTTATTTTGAGTGAGTGTTATTTAAGATATTATCATAATGAAATGATGTATGGTATTCTGTTGCTCCTTGGTACTGTAATATTTACTTAGTTTCGTTTTCTTGAGCCTGTGCTCTCATTTCCATCCTCAGCCTTCTTCCTTCTTGCCAACATTCTTTTGACAAACAGACAAAGAAATTGACTGATTAAATATAATATAAAGGTGAGACAAGATTATGTTGCCTGTTTACCAATTTATAAGACCCGACTTGCATCCATACTCAACTGTGCATATGACTTACCATTTTTTAAATATAAAATTTGGATACATTTTAATTGACCTTTGTGACCATTTTGCAAATTTTAAAGTTATGTGTCAACATGAGAGCAGTTGTTGCTCTTAATATGTATTGAATTTATTAGCGGATGCTTAATATTGGGATCTCCTTTTACAGCATTTACATCCACTGATGTTTGATTTTTTTATGTTTAAAAATATTTTATAACATAATGATGTGTATTCTAAACTATAATTGCTAATGATTTTTGTTACAAATATTGAATTTAAATTTGTTTTTCTGATGCACTTTAAATAATGTAATCTAGCATTGTTGTCTGTATTCCTCAATCGTGCTTAATTGACAATTGCAGTCTCAAATTGATGATTAAATATTTATGAACATATGCAAACAAAAAAAATATTGCTCATGCTTTTGACAATGTAGAGAAAATAAAATTTAAACATAACTTTTGGCACTGGTGAAAAACATTGAGGATCTTTTGACGCATATGAAGAACAATGTTGGAAATCCTTTGAGAGAGATGAGGAACAATGTTGAATATATACTTTCACACAGATGAGAAACAATATTGGAAATTCTTTGAGGAAAATGAGGAACAATGTTGGATATATACTTTTACACAAATGAGGAACAATTTTGGAAAGCATTTGTCACAGATAAGGAACAGTATTGGAAATTCCTTGACACAGATGAGGAGTAATTTTGGAAATCCGTTAACACAGATGAGGAACAATGTTAGAAAGCATTTGACAAAGATAAGGAACGGTGTCGAGATTCTTGGCACAGATTAGGAACAATATTGGAAATTATTTGAAACAGATAAAGAACAATGTTGGAAATCTGTTAACACCAGTGGCGTATCTGGAAGTCCAGAAATGGGGGTGCTAATGGGGGTTGGGGCACGTAGGTGAAGTGGAGAGGAATCAATGATCAGTTGAGGGATGCTAATTCTCAAAATTAGGTGATTGTAGGTGATTTTTATCTACTTGACCATGATTTTTGGTGACAACTGGGGGGTAGGGGTGGGAGTAATCTTTGCAAGGGCATGCTCCCTTCCCCCACTGTTTAACACAGTGGAACAATGTTGCTAATCCTTTGACACAGATGAGAAACAATGTTAGAATCCTTTGGCATTTGGCATAGATGAGGAACAATGTTGGAAAGCATTTGAAAGAGATAAGGAACAATGTTGGAATCCTTTAAACACGGGTTAGGAACAATGTTGGGAATCCTTTGATACAGATGAGAAACAATGCTGGAAAGTATTTAACACAGATAAGGAACAATGCTGGAATCCTTTTACAAAGATGAGGAGACCTGTTGGCAAGCATTAGACACAGTTAAGGAACATTATTGAAATCCTTTGACACAGGTGAAGAACAAAGTTGGAATTCTTTGACAAAGATGAGGTACAATGTTGGAAAGCATTTTACACAAATGAGGAACAATTTTGGAAAGGTTTGACATAGATGGAGAATAATGTTGGAATCATTTGGCACAAATGACAAACAATGTTGGAAATCGTTTAGCAAAGATGGGGAACAATGTTAAAAGTCATTTGACATAGCTGAGGATTAATAATACAGCACTGATGGAAAAGACATGGCCATGTTCATATTGACTGCCTTGTTTATTACTTCAACTACTGTAATTATTGATAGAACTGGTGTTTATATTACAACATTATACATCGATCTGGATCACCACATTGCTCAGACTACAGTACTTGCTGAAAGATTTGAAAAAGACCTGATTACAATAGTCAATTTTTCTATTTTTGTGCAGAAAGAGCATTATGATTAATTAATGGACTTGTACACATTTGATTCTCTTGAAAAAATAACAAAAAATAAGAATGTATTTCAAAACATCGAGCAATAGCAATTCAAGTTTCAATTTAATGAATTAACAAACATTTTTCATTATCCTGGAAATTATTACAAAAAGACATTATTATTTGAATACCGGGAGGAATACAGATATTATTACTGGCTCATTGATGAAAAATTAAAATTTTAAATCAAACTATATAAAATTACAGCAACATTGACAATTTCAGCTGAAAGCCATATGACTAGGAGTTTGAGAGTGTAGGTCAACTGTTCCTTATATAATATCAATGCTACTTTAAATGCATTTTTTATGTGCAATTTTTAGAAAACATTACCACATAGAAAAGCTAAATTTTTAGTGAAATTTTTGTTTATAATTCAAATTGGACTGGCTACCATTTTATTAAACCAAGAAATACTGCAAAAAATATATGAATCATGAGCAATGACCAACTACATGTCATAAAAACATTGAGTTCGTTAATGTTAACACAACAAAATTATAAATTATGGGCCTTTCATCCTATCCAGAATGTGCATATTGTCTAGTTCTCATAATCTTATGTTTTCACTCAATCTTACTAAATGCTGGTGGGAATAAGATCTTTAATAGTTTTTTTTGTGAATATGGTACTCGTACGGGATAAAAAATACCCTACCCCAACCCAAGATACTGTATGGTGAATATAATCTAATTTATAATCTAATGTTGGCCTTGCTAAAGCAATGAGGCCCATGGTAAGTCTCTTTTTAAAGTCAAGGAGAGGAAGAGCACCCTTAAAAAGGTAGATCACTACTAAAAAAACCAAACCCTAATGCAAGTTCAAATGAATGCATATTGGCTTTCAATTTGTAAAGAAAATCATAACAAATATATTACACACAAAAAATTCATAATTATGGTTAATTATATATTCAAAATGGCCACTGCAGTATCAAATTACAGATAAATGTTAAATGGCCATATCTCAAGAATGCCTAAATGAAAATTCACCAAACTTTCACATTATAAATTACATTGTTATAAAGGGATTAAAGCTCTAAGAATACACTATTCACATAACAGGGAAAAAATATTTAGCTAAAAGTAAAAAAAAATAAAAAAAATTAGTAGCTTATTACGTATTCATGGCAGTTAATTTCAAACATGAACATTGTGAATACTGTTTTAAGAGCTTTAATCTGTAAAGCATAATATAAAGAGTATGTATGCAAAATTTCACTAAGATTGCCTTTATAATACTTTTTGATTTATCATGTTCACAGCATTAGAGTAGGCTCTCATCGAAAATTCAATTCTGAGAAAATGGACGTTAAACATAGAATTTAAAATAATTTATAATAATAGTTCATTTATATTTCTTAATATTTCTTCCCATTATCATCATTTAATGTCCTCCTGGGGTATATATTTCCCCCTCTTATTGCTGCCTTTTGTCAATCCATCCTTTTTTTTTCATGGCGGAGGAAAGTACGCCTTCGCTTGGTACGCTCCGAAGACTTTACTTCCGCCATAGTTATTCTCTTTGTCTCCCTTTTTACAAGTGGTTCTAGTAAAGAGACCCGGTTCAATGTTTAATTCCATGAATAGTTCAATAATGCTGCTATTGACATTATTGAAATAGCTTACTGCCATATTTACAGCATCTTGAATGACAGGACTCTGTCCTAAATTCTTTAGAACACCTGTCCCAAATCAATTTGTTCGAACATTCATTTACGTTTTGAGTTTTCCCATGTAAACACTTTTATAATATTTCTTCTGATGCCAGAAACGAGAATATTGGTTGTATTTCCTTTACAATGACTTTTAGCAACCCATATCTGTGTTTGTAATTGTCTGGATCTTTGTTGTAGTTGCAACAAGAATCTTCACCACTTGGGCATAAATGATGTTACGCATCTTGGTCCGAAGACGCGATGTGGGTCAGTACGGCTTTGACTGATTTAGTCATATCATCCAAATTTCCAGAATTTCTTCGAATGGGAATCCCATAGTAATTCTGTAAAGCATTTATTTTTTGTTCACAACATGCATTTACAGCAGCTATAGATATCCATGATCCCCAAAAACAGTCTATGCCACCATTTTATTGACTTTCTGTCGACTCCATATAAAATTCTCAACATATCTGCCTTATCAACCCCACCCATATGCGAATTATAGTCTGCTGCTGGACATACCACTTCCATCTTAGACCCGTCTA
>NW_022755101.1:107812-130104 GCF_011630105.1 Anneissia japonica | reverse complement strand
GTTCAATAATGCTGCTATTGACATTATTGAAATAGCTTACTGCCATATTTACAGCATCTTGAATGACAGGACTCTCCACGAAATATTCTTTAGAACACCTGTCCCAAATCAATTTGTTCGAACATTCATTTACGTTTTGAGTTTTCCCATGTAAACACTTTTATAATATTTCTTCTGATGCCAGAAACGAGAATATTGGTTGTATTTCCTTTACAATGACTTTTAGCAACCCATATCTGTGTTTGTAATTGTCTGGATCTTTGTTGTAGTTGCAACAAGAATCTTCACCACTTGGGCATAAATGATGTTACGCATCTTGGTCCGAAGATGCGATGTGGGTCAGTACGGCTTTGACTGATTTAGTCATATCATCCAAATTTCCAGAATTTCTTCGAATGGCAATCCCATAGTAATTCTGTAAAGCATTTATTTTTTGTTCACAACATGCATTTACAGCAGCTATAGATATCCATGATCCCCCAAAACAGTCTATGCCACCATTTTATTGACTTTCTGTCGACTCCATATACAATCCTCAACATATCTGCCTTATCAACCCCACCCATATGCGAATTATAGTCTGCTGCTAAGCTGCTGGACATACCACTTCCATCTTAGACCCGTCTATTAAGGCCAACTCAGACAGCGTCGGCCGACGCAGCCCGACCCGATTTATCGTCGGGGACAGTCTTAAGCCGTTGTGAGAAAATATTAAACACGTTTAATATTCTACTACGCGACTGCCCCCGACGCACACCATCGCGTCTGCGTTCAACTCACACAGACCCGACGTGACAACAAATCGCGTCGGGCTGCGTCGGCCGACGCTGTCTGAGTTGGCCTTTAGTGTCCTTTAAACACTTTTTGTTTCTGATCCATGGTAATTTGAAATGAACGGTATGGGTTTCTTTTCCAACCATTTGAAAACACTTATGCCATCTCGACTCTTTCTGTAATCAAATTCCCCCTATTTTTTAAGTTGTCTGTACGAATTGGGAGGTATTTGTGGTTTGATCTAATGGTCCCACATGCAAGAATACCATCATCCTTTATATTTTCCAGTAATGGCACAGATGCAAAATAATTGTCGAAGTAGACATTGTAACCTTTGCCCACAAGAGGTCTTGTTAGATCATGAATAACCTTATCCCCCTGACCGTAACTTTCAGGGTAAACAGTTTCCAGTACCCCATCACTCCCTTTCCCTTGGTACACAATAAATTGCCCAATGTAACCTAAATTGTCAGCCCTGCACCATAATTTATAACCCATTTTGATGGGCTTCATTGAATTGTATTGCTTGAGGCATGATCTTCCCTTGAATAGGATTGTACTCAATACATCAATACTTTGACTTTTATCCAGCTTGTATAACAGAGCAAAATTCTTATTTAGAGAACTGAATAATGGAATTACCTTCAGGGCATTCATGTTATGATTGACATATATAGATTTGAGAGAATGTCTCCAAATCTATTTTGAGACATGCAAATTGACACAAAGTTTAATTTCAAGTACGCATCACAAGACTAGTAATCTCTCCACGATAGCCCATTAGAAGATTAATCCCAATAAACCCTAGAAGTTCATTATCTTTTAATTGTTGAAAATGACGTCCCTTCTGGTTTGCATACAGGTTTGTTTGGAAGATTGTTGTTTCTTATTTCTTCGTCTAAAAAATTTCAAAAACACATCAGTATGTGAAATAGAGTCAGCAAACTCCTCTTTATTACATCCACCAGCATCTTGTGGAAAACCTGGGTTCCTTGTCACACTCTCAATTTTTTTTCACTGTCGGTTTTTTTTTATTTATCCCTGCATTTTTCCGAAGAACACTCAGTGGCTCATCATCACTGTCACTAGAATCTCCATCACTGGAATCACCATCTGTGGTATCACCATAAGTGGGATCACCATGACTCACATCACCATGAATACCATCTGAAAGATTTTTGGCTAATCTGCTATGTGGAATCAGAATCAGAATGGACTGGTTTTGTATCGTGTATTGGTTCATTTTGTAAGTCGGAAATTCCTGATAAAATTGTATTAAAAATGCTTTTTGCTGATTTAGACATTCTGCAAACAATAAACAAAATTAAATTTATACCTAACATTGTCTATTATATATTTTGTACTACTGCTGATATCTACCATATACCTACATGATGAATTGTATACCTAAAAATTTGGCGGGACTACAAAGTCCCGTAAAATGAATAACGATGATCGAATTGCAATTTTTTTGTTAAAAATATATGGTTATGCAGCCTGAAGGGACTATAAAGTCCCATCTTTAAAATCAATTATACATTCTACACTGTTACACCTATTTATTAGTTGAGCCATCAAAACAATCTATAATACTTTAATTGCAATTAGTAAAATGATGGTATACATACCATCATTTGAAAAGTTCGAATGTTAAGACAATTTTCCAAAAAAAAACCTTTTTTGATTTTCAGCTTTAAACATGTGCAGGCAGTACCCACCTGAATTGATTTTTATGAGACTATAGAGTCCCAAAAAAGGTCAAAAGTTGAACTTTCAAAAATCGCATTTCCCGCCGTTTTTTGATAAGAAGTTGTATTACAAAAAATAGGAACATGCATATTGTGAACAATTTGAGAACAAAATCAAATCGTCCAAATCAACAGACGGCCATTTTGAAAAACGCCCTAAAATGGGACTTTTCCCCCCATACCTGGGAGGTATATAGGAGCTATATTTAATCTAAATTGGTCCATCTTGCCAAATTCATTGAGAAATAAAGGTAATCCTAAAATTAGTTATGGATCTCATGAAAATGACTCTACTATAGTTTGATTCTTTGGGTAAATATTGGCTCTCTGATATAGGCAACTTAAGGTTCCCGAATCGTTTTACTTTATCAATATTGAGGGTTAACATGGTTACTTTTGAATTTTCTATAGGCCTATTATAGATTGATGAATTGTTGTATTGCAACACCAGATTATATATTGACTAAGAAAGATTTCTTTCCAATACATTTAGTCAAATTGGTGTTTTTTTTTTTTTTTTTTTTTTTTTTTTTTTTTATGTAGTAGAGATTTTGAATACTAGTAAAATAACATCAGCATGTTGGAATATCAGGATAGTAGGCCTACAGTGTTTTTCCAAAAGTATCTGTTTGGCAAAGTTCAAAGAAAACCATTAACGTTGGTTTTGGTGGATTCTTGTCTTTGGTCGGTTTTTGGATGAACACTTAGGTTGAATCGGTGTCAAGCAATCTCTCTCTACTGTAAAGATCGTTGTTGTAACTTAAACAACTGTGAACAGCATGAAAAGGAAGGAGAAATAAAAATACAGTTTAATAAAATCAAGTCGCCTGGTCCCTTATACTATATAGTGTTGCTTTAATAACAATAATTAAAAACAGTTTGAAAAGAATAATTGAAAAGCATTGTTAAAGCGATGAATGATGTTGAGCCTATGCACAATGGTATGGATAATCGCAACAACCAAGAAATCAATATAAATGTTAAACATTAAACAACTTTATGGCAACTATAGTTATTAGGCAGTTTTCGCCACACAACGTCAACCTTAACGTTAACGGATGAGGTCAAAATTTTATTCTTCTTGCGTTGCAGAGTACATTAATTTCAGGATTTTATGTGCTCAACGTATGTTAGTTACTGGTTTGCCTATGCACATTTTGATTTGTTTGTAAAAGAGGCGGAGTTATCGCGCTGCATGTTGGGTACTAACGTTAAAGTTAAGGTTGTCGTGCGGCAAAAACTACCTACTAAATCAATGGGGAAGGCAACACCTTCAGCTGGACCTGCAGGCCAGCTGATATGTATGCAGGCCCTAATAACCCTGTGTGGGTTATTAACAGTGTATAAACAGCACCTAGGCCTCTAGGCTAGGCACCTGCGTAGCCTAGCCCTACTGTAGGTACAGGTTTTTAAAAGGGAACTATAAAAATCTAGGCCTAGCTGGGTGGGCTAGAATAAGATGCCTGCGAAATGATCATTCAATGAAAATCATGTTGTTTTTGTTTTCCATCGATCGTCAGCAGTGTCACTCTCGCCTCCCTGTCGGTCAAGAAGGATTCACATGGTTGTTTGCTGTACCGACCCACACAGTGACACAGCAGACCTGGCACCGACACGATGTGTAACGGTCATAGGTATTACTACGCATGTGATATAATTGACTGGATTGTATTGCGGAGATAATTGTAAATAATTGAAAATTATAGCGATACAAAATAGTAACATATAAATGTTGAGAAAGACATAGTGGCTCATATCTTTGACAAAACACTGAAAGAGGCATGAATATCTGGAGCTACTTTGTTTAACGTGTATGCATCCTTCTGAAATGACATTGTGAAAAAGTGCCGGCCGGGACTAATTTCAATCAGTTTTTTTTAAATTATTTATTAATAAATGAAGCAATTTTGGAAAACACCACATAGCCTATTACAGTACCTGCCCATTACCAATCTGAACATTTGAGTGAAAATTTGGTTTAAATCTTCTCAGTAACAAAAGAGAAAATCTCGGACACACAAACCCCAATTTTCCTTTTATATATGTAGCGGGTGACCCCTACTTGAATTAAGCGAATCTGTCACTTAATTCGTCGTGGGGGCTCGGGTTCCAGTTACGCGCAGGCTCAGTCGCTAGATGTTTACATATATGGCCACAAATAAAACAAGAGGAACCTTTTCTAGTTATATACTTAATAATGATTTATTGGGCAATGGGGATTACAATAGGGACTTATAAGTTGGACCTAACCTAACCTAACAAACTACTCACGTAAGACCGTCGGCAATGCAGCGTACGCTTGTAGAAAGTAAAATAATAATAAATGCAAGAAGTCCAACAAAAATAGAGTTCAGAATATAGGCAAATCAGCGAGCTCCAATGATATAACAAAGTCAAAAAATCGCTTCCACTTTCAATCGTCTGGTTGCACTTGGTACCGGTAACTGTTAAAGCAAATCAAACTGTTCTTCTGATTCAAGTCAGGAAAAATAGTGGAACCAAAAGAGTAGTAATTCTTCTTCCTTTTTAATTCAGGAAGGTTTCCAATCGACAGCTTTCTGAAGAAGATTCACATTTATCCTAAGTCTATCCGACTATAGGACTATACTGTGGGCTGGAGTTCCGATCGGGATCTCTCAGTGTTCCTTCTTCTCTGTTGTGTCTTTTTCCTTCTTTCCTGTTCTTTTTGTTTCCTTGGAGATGCTGGGTATATGTAGGGGATCTGGCTCCACCCTACTCATTCGAATATTCAATTATCATTGGCCCTTTAGCCTCAGGCAACACCCACAGTCACTGTCCATTCCCGATTTCCAGTGTCCGGTCATACATCATTTGATGTTGACAAGACGTTTCCTTTACTTCCTCAGGTATGTCGACAGTATACCACCCAACTCTCGGGAGAGGGTTAGCTGGTGGTATCTACTTGACTATAGGAAATGGAATGTTCAATGGGTCATTAACCTACAGGCTAAAACAGTATTCCATTGTATAGCCTCTTTGGATAAGGGATACTGGATTATTATAAATAAATAATATAGAATAAATTTAAAGGTACTTAAGATTAACTAGAAAAATATACAAAAATACACCCTACTACATATATATAGATAGACAAAAATATAAACTTGATCTATATATGAAAGTATAATACATACACTAAGTATTAAAATACACGCCATCGTGTTGGAATTCAATATTTCGACATTAATTATGTCATCAGGAATGATGAATATTCCTGATGATGACATAATTAATGTTAAAATATTGAATCCCAGTAAAAATGTTTCTAAAAACAAATGTTCCTTATTATTTAAATTTGCTATCTTTTGGTATATAAAATGATAATTTTATGATATATTTTAGTGTATGTCAACTGTGAATAAATATGTAGTAAAATATGAAACAATTTTTTGTTCGGATTTTGTTGGACAGTTCAGAGTAGACATTTTTATATCTATTATTTCAACACATGTATCCATACAAAATACATGAAAATGATATATAGCATTGTTCCTTATTAAATTTTCTATCTTTTGGTATATAGATCATATTTTTATAAAAAAAAAAAAAAGTTTTATATATGAAAACTGAAGAAAAAGTAGAAGTTGTTTTGTTTTTTTGTCAGTTAGTCTAGAGAAAACATTTATTTGTGTATTTATTGTGATAGATGTGTTGAAATAATACATATACAATGATATATGATTAAGTTTTGATCATCCTTAGTCTGGCCTCCAGCTGATTAGAGACACACAAGCCCCACTACCACGTCAAGGTTGATGATCATAGTGAGGAACAGGTGGCACATGTTATGCGCCCCTTCAGACCAAAAAGCATAGAAACACAAGCAATTCACATAAGAATGGTATACAAACAAAAACATATTCAAACTAACTATTTATCTTATACTTACTGTTATACTTACTTTGAAGTGCAATCGGCATAGAGAAAAAAAAAGCAAATAAACATAAACATATTCAATTATATTATTTTGAATTAATTGAATATTTACATACCTTTGAAATACTCACAGTTTAGTGGTGGTACTCTGGGGTGCAATCTACTTTGTAATCGACGAGAGTGTGGTAGCGGGCAAAGCATGGTATGGCGCACATTGGCAGGTCACATTCCTTACATATGCAGTCGGTTTGATGGCGCTTCCCATTCCTATTTGAACACACTACGCAGTCAGGTTTGGATTACCTTCCAGCTGTTGTCTTCTTTTGGTTGAAGGCTGAAAAATGTCTCTCAGTTAGCCATGTTGGTGGACCCACTGATCTCCTCCCTGGAGATCGGCCCTTACTCGCTGACCAACACGGAAAGACCTGTAAATAATCAAAGCATTAATCCAACTTGCCTCTATAAGGTAAATGAATACCTTCTTCCACCATTTGAGGCTCCTGTGAATATGAAGATGTGTCCAACTCAATCTGTCAGCCTTGTCTACCCCTCCCATGTATTGTGTGTAAAATTCAATGGCACACGGCTTGGTAACTTCACGAAAGTTTGGTCCATGTTTTTCCCTTGTCCGCCTCTGAAAAGTCAAAGAATTATGCACAGAAGACATTAGTGTTACCTTTTTTGTGTTTGCTCTGTCCTTCCATGAAATGAAAAGTTGATTATTAGCATCAATCCTCTCAAAAACTGGAATTCCAGGAGCAGGGTTTGCCTGTTTGATGACGTCTGGTACTCCTACACGTTTGTTCTCAAGGCTCCGCATGCACCTAAACTTACACCTGCAAGGGATGAAAAAAGAGCTGTGGAAGAAAAATAATTATCCATGTACACATGATGTTTCTTACCTGTGATTGGTTCACACACCTTCATTACTGTCCTTTGTGTAGCACCAGGCCCATCTTCACCTCGACCGATATACAAATTCTGGTTGTACACATAACCAGTTCTGGAATCGGCCAAGGTCGACGCTGTCATCCCTCGTTTATGGTAGGTCTTCAAACTTGCCCTACCTTTGAAAGCAATAACACTTTCATCCAGTGATGAAACATTCCTAGATGGGTAAAAAGCACTTTGAAAATTAGTCATCAAATGTTCCATAAAAAATCTTACCTTGAATCCTTTGTCATAGTTTGGATCGTCTCGGGCAGGAGCAGCGTCGTTGTCAACAAGATGCACACATCGAAGAAGCAAGTTGAAACGATTCCTCGACATAATCGAGCGAAATCCAGGCTTTTTCATAAGCCATTGCTTAGACCAGTGCAACTCATAACTACCTCGCCTATCAAGACCTAAATCTAGAAGAATAGAAATAAAAGCACTTACCTCGTTGATGTCCGTGTTCCGCCAGTCTTTCATTACACCTATTACCTACCTGCATTTTGAGCAATAATCCTCTCCGCGTACCGGTTGGTCTCATCCACTATGAGCTGCAACAACTGATCGTCAATAAAATGGTGGAAGATGTCGAATATAGATAAATCCTCGTCATGTACCAAAGGTCCACAACGTTCAGTGAATTCACCTAAATATAATTATGATAATGATTAATTCAAAAGGCCTAAAGCAGATACAATAAAACAAAGACTCCCTATGAAACAAATAATCAGAATGGAAAATATTATAAAAAATAAAATAATAAAACAGCAAAGGTCTAATTTATGATAATAATGATACTAAATATTTCAGGTAAATACACAGTGGACGAAAGCTAGAGAATAAATTATACATTGTTAATCTCAAAAGTGTTGCTGTTATTTACTTTATATTGTTTTCTATGCTGTACAGACTAACGCGGCTATACTTTTTATTCATTAAATATTTCAAAATAGCCTAAAACCAATAGAAATATAATTTAAAAAATAAGAAAAAAGAAAAAAATAATCAAAATTAATTTTTTAAAAATTAAATAAAATGAAAGAGGTATAAATAAGCTCTACACCTATCTAAAAAAATCTAACTAGTCTAGGCCCAAAGATTTCCAGGACTAGGCCTATCCAATGAAAAAAAAGAGGATTGAAAAAAAAAATTATAGGCCTGGGCCTAGGCCTAGTAATAAAAATAACATGTTTGAAGAATAGAAAACAGTAATACTAGCTCCAAATAAGCATTCGTATAAAGTAAATGTATAAATTTACCTAATCAAGCATCGTCATAAGCATGATCCTTCCATTCGAATCTGTCCATCATTCGTTGTGGATCGTCTTCGCCATCGTCCTCCTCACTGCTGCTAGGGCTTCTCTCCCGCTCGTCGTCGTCGTTCCTGCCTTGAAAGATCTCGCGTTGTAATTCCTCTTCGTCGCTGTCGCTATCATCAAAAATTAGCTGTAGGGCTTCCTCACGTCTATTGGGGATTTATGAATGAAAAAACCTAAGTTGGAAAAAAAATGATCGCTTTTGAAATAATATTTTCGAAAGATTTTGTAATAAGCAAAATTCTGTGTTGTCGATGCTCCGATGCAGAATTTCATTTCAAAGAAAGGTATCCCAACATGCAATTCGTAATGGAAATAGGTGAAAATCGAGTAAATACTGGCCTCTGTAGTTTGGGTGAAGGCAAGCGCCGGTGGTTGCGAGAGAACTTTATATTTCGGCGTGGGTGATTGCCAGTGGTAGGTTAAGGGTTAACAATTTACTAAAACAAGTTGACTGTTTTGAATCCAATTGGTCAATTGTATTTTGTATTTGCAGTTCTAATGTATTGCCAGCATGTGCATTTCGGTATTTTGCAACATGCACTGTCACTTTTACATCAAGTGTAGTTGGCTGAACATATATCACAGCAAGCGCTTCACTTACATTGGTTTAATGGAAGAGTAAACCATATTGAGACTGGTTTCCAGATGGGGTAGCCCCCAATACCTCCATAGTTGACACTAGGCCTGTATCAAATTCTCTATGCCTGAATTTTAATAAGCCTGGTTTACTCATATTAATAATAAGATATAAGCCTAAATGCTGACACTAGAAATCGGTATTCAGAGAATTTTTACGATTATTTGTAATAGCTTTTCTTCTAGTTCTAGTTTTAAAAGACAGTTAACAGGTTATTAAAATATGGCAATCCATAAATTTTTCAATTTCTCTAACGTTAATAATGCTCAACTTGGATGTCGGGTACAGGTATGGTGCGTTCAATTTAAAGGTATTTCTGTGTATGGGCTACAAATTCACAAGAAAATCGCAACCAGCAGTTGACCTTGCACTTGAGCATAATAATTATTGCTCTTATGTGCAATACCATTTTCAGACCTTTGAAGTTGAAACCATGAAATATCTGTATTGAAGCTTAGCATATTGATATATTTAAAGATTGAAAGGTATGTTCATACCAATCAAAATAAGAGGGTCCCTCTGCTCAGAATAAGGACTTTGATTTCTACAAGCTCACATTTACCATTTGTACATATTTTTCCAATAGGGATAGCCCTAAAAATGTGAATTCTTAATTATCAAAAATAATTATCGTGCACATGGCTTGAAAGGATTTCAAAACACTATCTTATCACATCATATCTAATGATGCAACAAATTTGGACTTTTTGTTCTTTCAGAAAAGCTTGTGTTGGCTTTGCTTTTCTGTTGATTATTTTCTTAAAAATTTGCAGTTAAATTACTAGTGGCACAGTTATGACAAATACGACATCAAATATAATCCCTCTCAAGCACATTGTATATAAACTGAGATTTAATAATTTTTTGTAATAATTTTTCAGTCATAACAATAATAAAGCGATTTATAAAGCGCAAACATCTCCAAAATTAGTGCTCAAGGCGCAGTGTCAAACAACAGGTAGAGAACAAACAGGAATCACAAACAACAAAGTGTAAACATGTTTCTTTTTTTGTGAATTTTATTATTGAAAATTAAAAACGGCAGCACAAGAAATCAAAATGTAGACCTACCTTTTCATTTATGTCAAAGAATACCATTCTTTCTATTTCTTGCCTACTCACTTAGCAGTTATACAAATTATCATTTTTTTTTTATCAGGTATTACCTTGTCAGTTTTTCTGGTATATTTTACATTAATCATTGCATCTTATGTTCCCTTTTCTTATCTTTTCCTAATCTTATGTTCGCCTTTACAATTACAGATCGTCTGAAAGTGCTTGAAGAATATTAAAATATAAAAAAAAAAAAAAAGAAAGCTAACCCATGAAAAATCAGAAAAACTAATCAGAGAACAAACAAAATTTGGAACAAACCAGTAACACTGCCCCTTACATTCCTCCCACTCTGCGCCCAAGTTTTCATCTGGATACCAAAGGAATCTCATGAAGTTTCTGTCTTCGGTCGATACCATCCAGCACCTAGGAGGTTGTTGTCAGGTTTGGTCCTGGCAGGATTACATCATTCAAGGCTACGCCTTGATATCTTGCAGCATAATCATATACCACACAAAGCTTTCACTTCCTGGATGGTAGATGCCTTGATGAGGCATATACCACCCGATATTTATTTTCTCAGCATAGTGGTTCTCTAGCAGGTTGTTCATGAAGACGGTGCACTCTTTGTAAAACTCGACATTGCCCTTCAACTTGCTTCTCAGATAAACCTTTTCTCCGCCATTACTCTATGTGTCCCAATGATATATTGAATAAAGACCTATATAATGCCCTTGAAGTTCATTACTTACTTTACTTTATCACCACTGAGATGCTGCACGATATAGTCTATGTGCCGCACATTGGCATTCATTCTACTGCTTTTATCTTTATATCAAGGTTGCCTTGTGCCTCTAGCTGTCGGTCTAATAATCTTTAAAGCACCATTGTTCTTTCGTGGAAATTTTCAGGCTTCTATAGCACAGGAGATAGTGACAAATCAAACAATTCTGAAATTAAAGTTTGTATACCTGCACACGTTTTGGTTTCATTATAATATAATTGAATTTTTGTCAATATTATTTTCTTGAGGTATTCATAATATTGGTTCTGAAACTGATGATAGCATGTTTTGTATATTATAAATATTCGTGTCAACATGTTTTCTACGAACATCTTCCTCTATATAGGCCTACTGTGTCGACAATTTAATGCAGAAAGTGTGTGCGATACATTGATTAAAAATGAAGCAGCATGAATAGACGTATGCTGCAGTCGTTTCATTTCCCACCCCCCCCCCCCCCCTCCGGTGGCCTACACTTAAATTCTCATTCTGTTTCCCCCCTAAATAATTCACTCACAAAAAAACTCCCATCTCCCATGTAAAAGAATAACAGATAGGCCTATATACTGCTGTAGTATGTCACCTTTTCCAACAGGACAGGACAGGATTGCTAATAACTTAACTTTAAGACTATGCAAATTTCCAGTGGGACCCACAGTGGGACAAAGCATCTGGGAGGAGTGAGCTCTTTTTCTTTTTTTTGGGGGGGGGGGCTAAAATATTAATATGGTTTTATAAATTAATATTAATATTATATTAAACTTATTTTACCAACCTTTCAATATGTGTAATAATCTTTCTCTTTGTGCTGATCTACTTTCATCTGAATATGCTTGACATTCATGCCGTTCATATAAATCAACAACAGTTTTGCATTCCTTAATTGTGTTAGATGAAAGCAAAAGAAATTGAATGGTTATTATTAATGTAAGGTGTCAAAATGTGTAGCAATCCTTCTTTATGTATTGATCTACTTGTATCTTAATATGCTTGACATTCATATTGTTGCTAGCGAGAGTGACTCAAAATCGGAAAATGTAGATCCTATACTTAAAAACCTCCATTGCTTTAACATTACTTCGCCACTACAGCAGTGGTCAAGGGAAAAGCACTTTAATTCGGGCTTGAAAACACGTTTCGGTGCTGGTTTTTTAGCAACATCTACCGTCCTCAAACTCTTTATACATAGATTCACAAAGTTTTCTCTTTCTCAGGCATAAATTAATTTTAAAAAGCCAATTAATAATAATATTAATAATAATAATTATAATAATATTTCAAAATGGAAGGCCCAGGCCTTGCTAACATCTTTAATATGTTTTTATGAATTAATCTTTCATCTTAATATGATTTTATAAATCTTAATATGATTTTATAAATTAATATTAAATCTTAATATGATTTTATATATTAATATTATAGTAAACTTGTTTTACCAACCTTTCAATATGTGTAGCAATCCTTCTCTTTGTGTTGATCTACTGTACTTGTATCTTAATATGCTTGACATTCATGTTGTTGATATAAACCAACAACAGTTTTGCCTTCCTTAATTGTGTTAGATGAAAGCAAAAGAAATTGAATGGTTATTATTAATGTAATGTATCAATATGTGTAGCAATCCTTCTTTTTGTGTTGATCTACTTGTATCTTAATATGCTTGACATTCATGTAGATCCTATACTTAAAACCTCCATTGCTTTAACATTTCTTCGCCACTCTGCCCATGCTCCGACTGTGTGAGGCATGCATGTGACAACAGAGCATGCGCAGTATATAGGTGTTAATATAGCATCTGGATTGGAGTTACGCCTAGGCGTAGATTCAGCCACTTCAAACTTAAAAAGGCCTGGTTACTCTTTTAAAAAGCCAATAATAATTATACTGTACTAATATTTCAAAACGGAAGGCCCATGCCTTGCTAACATTTTTCCGGAAAATCGCTGGCAGATTCGCAGAATTCTCAACTTAGTCAAAGACCTATTGCATACATTACTATTGGTTATGGACATACTGCAGCCAAACTCATCTACAACGTCTCGGCAAAATAAGTGTGGAAAACGGCCCTTATTTTCCCACATGTCCAGACAGAATGATTTCTATTTTAGGTGCAGAGTATACCTGTCTTTACTGCAGCAGTATAGTCTGGCTTAGGTGGCCCGTGCGCGCAGTGCAGGCCGCCCATTGTAAAGTATAATCTGGGGTCCTGTTAGTTTAAATCCTTTTTTTCTTCACTGTATAATAGACCTAGGAAAGATGTGGTATATAGGAACTGGTACTTTAAGTGAATACATTTGTTTTAAGGGTGAAATAAGATATGTTATTTACTAAAAAGGTAATGTTACTAAACATGTACTGTAATTGCCCAAAAAAGATCCGTATTTATTCCCCCAAACATTAGCTAGATTTTTTTTCATCAGTTAAATTCAAAATTAACTCAAAGCGTAATAATAATTTATATTATTGAATAAATTCATTCGGTTTCTAGAAATATAAATTCAAATAGTACAGTAATTCATAATAGCAAAACCAATAGATTTAGATGAAGTGTACCAACCCACATGTATACTACAAACTGTCAAAATGTAATTACCGTACTCGCGCGAATAAGCGCCCCTCCTAACGTGAAAATTTCCTCAAGTGCCCCGTTTGAATAAGCGCCCCTTCTAATTTGAATAAATGCCCCCTCAATAATTCAATCAATTTTTGACTGTGGATGTTGGCAAAAGGTGTGGAGTGGAATCACATTCTCCTTTAGTCAATATCAAAATGAGGATATTTATCTTGGACAGATGAGAGCTCTCTGGACAGACAGTATATTTCCAACTTTCATCTTCTTACTTTTTCTAAAGCTTAGTCCTACTGCTTTTCCGACAATTTGCACCTAACAATACATTCTCATCTGAGTTTTCAAGAAAACCTGCAATGATCATGCAATCCTGCTAATCTCAATCGGCCGATGGCCAACAAGTAACCACCACCACATATTTCATCTACTATTCTGCTGTTATGTAGTAATGTACTCACAACATTCTTGTCATGACAAACCATGCTCTCTTGACGATTATCTTTTCCGCCGCACCACCATTCGTAATTTGAAGTTTCCTGATGTCCTTATATAATCATTTTTCATTCAAAATGCGCCTCTTGAATTTAATAAGTTATTATAATAACCCCTCGATTTTCATCTATTTTCATAAGCGCCCCTTCAGTTTCCACTCTGTTTTGATAAGCGCCCTGTTTGAATTAGCACCCCTCAAAAAGTGCAAAAAATATTTTAAGTGCCCGGGCGCTTATTCGCGCGAGTACGTTAAAGCAATTTTAATTATTAAGTTTATAAATTAATATTAATATTACAGTAAACTTATTTTACCAACCTTTGAATATGTGTAGCAATCCTTCTCTTTGTGTTGATCTACTTGCATAGTAATATGCTTGACATTCATGTTGTTGATATAAATCAATAACAGTTTTGCCTTCCAATATGCTGTCTCTTATACACATCTAGATGTGTATAAGAGACAGACATAACGCTACTCTTATTCCGTGAGTCTGAACATACCCTTAATATGCTTGACATTCATGTTGTTGATATAAGTCAACAACAGTTTTGCCTTCCTAGCCAAATGGACCAATAAATTTATAATTTTACTGGTCCTCAATCCCTTTCACTAGCCACTGTCTTGCAAACTTCAAAGGCCTAAATACTATATTTGTGACATTCTAATCATGCTGCCCATCACCAATGAAGTTACACTGATAGATACAGAAATATCGAACTGTTGCATCGTTATATTCTTGACATTGATGTTGTTGATATAAGTCAACAACAGTTTTGCCTTCCGTATTTGTGTCCGATATGAAAGCAAAAGAAATTGAATGGTTATTATTGATGTAAAGTGATGTCTCTATTTAGTCAGGGGTTCCCCTTAATGTTTTGTTTTTTTAACTAGCCACATCACCGATGAAGTTACATTGACAGATACAGAAATATCGAATTGTTGTCTCAGTATGAAATTACTGTATTTTGTGCTGCTCTACTTTCATCTTATTATAAATTAATATTAAATCTTAATATGATTTTATAAATTATAAATCTTAATATGATTTATAAATTAATATTAATATTATAGTAAACTTATTTTACCAACCTTTCAATATGTGTAACAATCTTTCTTTTTGTGCTGATCTATACTTTCATCTTTGCTTGACATTTATGTTGTTGATATAAGTCAACAACAGTTTTGCCTTCCTAGCTAAATGGACCAAAAAATTTATATTTTTACTGGTCCTCAATCCCTTTCACTAGCCACTGTCTTGCAAACTTCTATAGAGGTTTTTATATTTGTGACATGCTAATCATGCTGCCCATCACCGATGAAGTTACACTGATAGATACAGAAATATCGAACTGTTGTCTTAGTATAAAATTACTGTATGCCGCGAAATATAAATACATGAATCTGTATGTATGTACATTACAGTGCACTCTCTCAATACCGACCCCCCGCTCCCCGGACCGTACGATGTTCGGTTTTCCGGAAAGATGGGTTTGTGGAACATTTCTATTGAACCCCTTTCAAATAATATAGGCCAGAATAGGGCCTAGCCTAGACATTAAAATAGGCTTAGCATAGCCCAGCGAGTTTGGTATGACTAGCCTATGAAAACAACATATAATACGTACAGTACCTTTTGTTTAGCTATACTGCACATCAAATTGAATTACTGTAGCAATAAAATAATGAATGATTTTATATTGTTTGTACATGCATATTCGGTCTGACATTTTTTCTGAACACAACCATGATGCGACTTGTTGAAAACATCAGGTCGCACCTCCTAAACTCTACCCGCGGGGTCATGCGGTTGGGCAAACATCCCATGTGCTTGGCTATGATGACGTCAGATCGCCTAAAGTTTTATAGTGTGTGACAGCTTGCTGACAGGAACAAGCTTAGTGCAAACCGATAACAGAGATCTCAAGTTTGAAAACCAAAAAAATAGGGAGATTTTTTCGTGAAGTGATTACCTCCTGTAGCGACGCGCTGTGATGCCTTACGATGCGCTGTGCAACATGAAAGTGTTACACAAAATGAAGGAAACAAACATTTTTCATCAATTTGTTTAATACTTTTATTTAACAATATAGCCGAAGCAAATAACAGATTGTATCATGCTCTTATAAAATAAATTTATGAATTAATATTAATATTATATTAAACTTATTTTACCAACCTTTCAATATGTGTAATAATCTTTCTCTTTGTGCTGATCTACTTTCATCTGAATATGCTTGACATTCATGCCGTTCATATAACAACAACAGTTTTGCCTTCCTTAATTGTGTTAGATGAAAGTAAAAGAAATTGAATGGTTATTATTAATGTAAGGTGTCAATATGTGTAGCAATCCTTCTTTATGTATTGATCTTGCATCTTATGCTTGACATTCATGTTGTTGCTAGCGAGAGTGACTCAAAATCGGAAAATGTACTATCCTATACTTAAAACTTCCATTGCTTTAACATCACTTCGCCACTACAGCAGTGGCCAACTTTAAATTTGGTTAACTACCTTAAAAAATATATGCGTTGTCTGCATTTACTGTACAAGTTAAGTGTGTGAGTGTCCCCTCTTTAACTTATTATCGACTGTGATTCTAAGATATTTGTATTCATTTGTCATTTCAATATCCTTATTTTCAATTTGAATTAATTGCACATAGTTATACCCTTTTCTAAAATCAAACACCATCTCTTTAGTTTTTTTAACATTTATCACCAAATAATTGTTCTTACACCAATTTAAAATCCTACTGACTTCATTTCTATATTCTGCTTCAAAACCATTTGTAATATATCCAGTTACACACATGTCATCTGCAAATTTTACAATGCTACATGTAGGTTCCATACATCTTAAATCACTTGTGTTAAGAAAACAACAAAGGAGATAAAACGCACCCTTGTTGTGCGCCTGTATTAGATGTCATATAATTTTAGGCGACGAATACTTTTTGTATTCTATCACTCATAAAGTTACTAATTCACAGTGGTATACGAGGATCCAGATACATATTTATGAGCTTTCCTACTAAAACATGTGTTTGTATTGTATTAAACACCGAACTGAAATCCAAAAATAATGATCTCACATGGCAATTTGCCTTATCAAGGTGTTTATAAACATGCAGAAATGTGATTAGTACATCGTCTACTTTTTTTTTTTTGCACTATATGCAAACTGATATGGATCACAGAATTCTTTTGTTTGTTCAACTATCATACCTTTAATTATTTTTTCCACCATGCATTTTACTAGCCATTGGCCGGCGGACCAGCGTTATTTTGAAGCCTGGTTATCCTAATTACAGAATGGTTGTTGGTATGGAACTACTAATGTATACAGCCTTAATCAATAATTTAAAAACCTATAAATACATTACCTGCAAAGCTAAATTCCATACTATTGATCATGGTATTAATAAAATATGAGATTATACCTCCACTATAAAACATGATATTGTTACATTTAGTGTTCTATGTTAATAGCAACATTGCACCATTAAAGAGCTATAAAATGTTTATAAAAATACTCTTTTTTTTTTGCAAATGATAAATTTCAGTAAAGCAATTGAGACAACATGTTCTTTACATGTTTGCTCAGGTTCCAAAAAACAATAATGTAGAGGAGTGTGGCGATGTTGACCCACTTTTTCTTATGTCTGAAGATGACGCGGAAATGATGATATTTTCCAATGTCGGGAACTTCTTTAAACTACTGGCTAAGGAAATCATTCCAAGCATACTGTTTTAGTGCAACATTTGACCCATCTTCTTCGGCCACAATTTGAGCTATGTTCAATGCACTAGATGAATCAACCACAGCGATATCAGCGATGCACTCTACCTTTGTCACATTCAGCCTCTGTTTAATTTGCCCAAAGGCACCATCGGGCAAGAACTTGGTGTGCCCTGTCAGCATGAAGTTCAGAGTTATTTCGTGATGGCAGCCAGTCATAACGCGCTACATCAAATAAGCCATCATGTGCTGATTTTTGTTCTGTGCGCAGCAGTTGTCAGCTGTTGTCTATCCAATGCCCCATGTCTCCAGAAAGTGGTGAATCAGGTTCACCACCAACTCTGACCCTTTCTTTATTATCTGTGCCTCATCTACAAGATAATTGACCTATAAAATAATAATGAAAACAAATTGTTAAATAAAATAAGTAAAGTAACAGTATGTTCTTCGACTAATGAGTATTAAAACATAAAGATAATACACACCAAATCAATCACATACCTGTTTGGTTAATCCAGTACAGCAGATGCCAAATAGCTGGCATTTCCGTGGTGTTAGGAAATAAATTGGGCGGGCCTGCCTGCATGGGGTTTGAAGGGAACATAATCTGTTGGGCAAAGTCAAACCCATAGTGAGCCACTCCATTGTATGACATTGGTGCATGAATTCTTAATGCTTTTCCTTGCAGTTGTTCCTAAAAATAAAACAAAAGCGCAATCTGAGCTTCAATATCTTAGTGGCTTATTTTCTGGGTGGATTTATTCAAAAGTATATATTATTTATGCTGTATGATGTAAATATTAATGATTTCTATTATAATGCATTTTTATTTATTTGCAATATCTTTTTAAATTTCTTGTATAACTGAATCAATATTTTTTTTATTTGCAGAAATATTTATAATACTTTTATATAATGTATTACCTTATTGTCGATTTTCGATTATTTGAAATAAAAATTAAATAAAATAATATAAATTTTAGTAAACATAATAGTATCATGTAAAAATGGCAGTGTCATAGTACTGTCAGGAAAAATTTGGTCCGGGGCTAAAATTGGTCCACCGGACCGATTTTGGCTTTAAAATTACCTGCCAAATGTTGTACACATAAGCCAAAATCGGTCCTGCGTCTATTTACTAGTTAACTTGTATTTTTATAACTTTGTTCATTATTTCATCAAATGATAGATAAATATCTTATCTCTCATTATATAATATGGTTTCATTCGTTATGTGTGAAATCATAGGTGAAAACAAAGAACAGTTAATGTGACTTAAGTAAAGCTTCGCGCCAAGAAAAGACGTTAAACGATATGGTCTTAAATCGTGTTGGTCCGCTGTAGTTTATTTGTTTACCTGGTTTTGTTTTGGTTGTGTGTGCTTAATGCTTCACCGCGGCGAAGTACATTATTCAGTCAGAGAATTCTGACTCTTTATTCTATGTATCAGAACATCTATTGTATGATGTAATACCCCGACACAATAATCCGGAATATTTAAAGCTAATAAATCAGTCTTGTGTTTCATTTTAGGCTCAAACCTAGTCCTAACCATGGCTGCCGAAAATGATGCATGTTGTGGGTGTTGCCTAGCTAGGACTAAGAAATGGGTTTGATAAAACACGTCCTCAAAAGCTTAATACGAATCATTCTGTCACTGCAAATGATTTTATACTTTCTTCCACTCCACGGGAGAAACAATCATACCCTACATACGAGCAGCAAACAAGTTACAAGTGGTCAGGCCGTCGCAGACCAATTTTATCCAAGTGGGACCGGTTTTAGCGGCTAAAATCAACCTGGCTGACCGCTTTTAGTAGTCCGGAGGACCAATTTTGGCCTGACAGTACCTTCGACTCTAATATTTCATTATAAACTCTCCTCTGTTCCATAGCAAGTTCGAAGTGGCTTTGAGCAGTTTTGATCAGTTCAGCCTTCTGTATGACAGCAGCACCACTACTTTGCAGGACCTGTCAGGTCAACACGGCCAGTATAATGCAAAGTCCGACCTCGGCTTAGCTATAACAATATTCGGGAATAGTGGCTTCCAGTAGCGGCAGAAGGTTTTGTAATTTATTTCAGGTGCATTAGGCTCTGAAAAAAAAACCATTTTACATGGGAAAATAATGTAAAAAAAGGTACCATGTTTTATTATAATACAGTAAACAGTTTTACTGGAAGAGGCCTAGGCCTTTCAGGTTGAATCAACTCCTCATTATCTTCTCCTTCGTCGTCAGATTCATCCTTCAAATCATCGACATTAGTAGCGAAAAAATAATTTATCATGTCATCAAACTCCTGACAGTTTTCGTCTGGCCAACTATTTGATCGCAATAGTACTTTAATCGTTTTGCAACTTCTTCCTCAGCTTTCAACGCCATACTTTACTTTGAAATGACGCTGGGACGCAAAGTTTGTTTACACCACGCTGGCTTGTGAGCATGCGCAGTGTAGATTTTCTCAGCATGAGATCAGATTGACCAATCACAAGGCTTGAAATTAACTTTTTTTCTTGGTAGCCCCACCCACCCACACCTACACTGTCCCCATGGATTATTATGCAAGAAAGAAGACATGGAAGAAAAAGAGAAGAGATTTTTAAAAATTATTTATACATAAATATATAACGATCTATAGTTTCATTTTCTTGTTCAATGGTTGTTTTTATTGAGAATTAATCGCCAGAGAACATCGTCACACTTCTAGTGTTTACAAAGGTTTTGCGGAGTAACATATCCCAAACATTGCACGTTACCCCGAATGATGTAATATCCCAGCATTCTGATTGGTTTACAACTTGAAATGGACTCAACATACCTTACTCGCCAGCCGGTGTATTCGGGCGCACACGTGGTTTGGGATGTTACTCCGCAAAATATAGTTTCGTAATTGGAAGGCCTGCTACCAGTTCGATGTTTTGTTGTTACCTTTTTTGTTGTCAAAACAAGAAACATTCCTTGTAGAATTATATCCAATTATTAAATTGTTGCAATTTATTAATTTCACGTTTAAAATTTAATCATGAAATATTCATTTATATACAATTCAATTTTTATATTATTTCAAAACACGATTAAACAATCATTTTGCTTACTTTCTGCTGATTCTTTGTTAAGAACGAAATAAATTGTTTGATAGAGGCCCATTACTAGTTGCCTATGAAATAACTCTGCTTACCGTCTACTACATTCAGTGAGAAACGTTCCCAATTCCAGGTTGCTCCTGGTAGACACACACCGAGGTTGCCAGACACAAAGTCATTTGACTCTTTGTACGTCGCCGATACGAACAAAAGTTGGGTCAGAATCCGACTGGCTCGTTCAGTAAATAAATGGTAGTAAAGGAGTTGCTTTCTATATTATTTCATTTAATTAGGTTTCAAAATTTGCTGTGAGACCTATTTGTTTGTTTTTTTTGTAAATTTCAAGGTGCTCATTGAGATACATGTTGTTAAACTATAGCTGCTCCGTGAAGTCTGGCTGAGGTTATCATCAAAGAGTATTTTATACCCTTCGTTATCATCAGCCATGTGATTGAAGAAGCGTAATCTTATTAATTGTATGCCTAGGGGTTAATTATGCACATATATGCTATAGGCTTCCATGGTCTTATGGATATGATGCTCGTCCAGATAGTAAAAAGTTCCAGGTTCGAATCCCGCTAGACTCTTTCTTCATACAACTGAAATGAATTTGTGAAAGGGCTATGCTTGTTTCTATTTGTGCACTGTTATTATTTATCCCTTGGTTTTATCCCTTGTTTCATATGATGCTACAGTATGCAGCATATCTATTTGGAATATTACTGACTTCCAAGGTGCGACAGGCTACA
This sequence comes from Anneissia japonica, assembly GCF_011630105.1. Lineage (NCBI taxonomy): Eukaryota > Metazoa > Echinodermata > Crinoidea > Comatulida > Comatulidae > Anneissia > Anneissia japonica. The sequence goes on along the minus strand of NW_022755101.1, from coordinate 108,325 downwards.
AGCTTTTCTAGCTTATCCATTCAACAGCTCCAATATGTGTGAGCATTTCAGAGAAAGCATCTAGTGGTTATATACTTAAAACATTTTATTAATAATTAGTAACTATTCAACTCTCTTTTTATTTATTTAATATCAGCTCTACCATTGGGCACTCTGTTGGTAATGCTTGATGTCGGTGTATGTGTGTGTGACAAACAAACAAGTTGTAATCTGCCTCAGTGAAATTTATTATTAAGACATGTTTTGGGCATAGCAGCCCATCTTCAGGTCCGTATAGATGAAAGAAATATAAACAACAGAAAAACGAATATATATATATGTATATGTATATATACTACTCCTAACTCATAACGTCGTTAAAATTTCCCCTTAGCGGCAGTATTTTTGCCTTAAGGTATTATTTCTAACCTCTCCATTTTTAACGTTTCCCCCTATGGTAGTATATAGTCGTAGATGTGTATATATATATATATATATATATGTGTATATATATATATATATATATACGTGTAT
>NW_022755101.1:101587-107754 GCF_011630105.1 Anneissia japonica | reverse complement strand
AGATGTGTATAAGAGACAGGTATGTATACATATGTATGTGTGTGTGTATATATAAATAATATATTAAGTTTTAATAACTGTAGGAAATGCCTAAAACTGTTGAGGCAAAAGCTATACAAGCCCAGCCAGAAGTAGAACCAGAGCTAAATAGAATGTTGAAAGTTCTCAATGCATGTACAGTATTAAATGCAGGGCAGTAATCTTAAAAATATAACTTAACTTAACTTAGTTTACTGACCATGGAAACAAAATACTGAAAGTGCAATAGTAGTCCAGCCTTGAAATTTCAACATGATGTGATTATATTGTTTGAAGCATGCGTCAGCACTTAATTAAGTAATTGAGGCACACAATGAACCTCAACAATTTAAATAATCAAGAGGTAACATAATCAAGTTTACCAGACTGTGTAAGGAGGTAAATTTTGTATTTTCTCATCAACAAACACAGATTTAACACCCTGTTGGTGAGGTTGGGATAACCATAGCTCTCTATGGGTTGTCGAAAGAGCTTCAGGACTTGAAAATACAATGTTGAAGTTTCCTCTTCTGAAATCGTTGTCGTTGCAAAAATGGCTAGCCAACCACGCGAAACCGCCCAGTGAACGACAGCAGACTGCCACATGCTGCATAATATGACGCACCCCCCGACTCCCTGCGGTAGAGACGGGGTCCAGACTTGCACGTACAAAGGTCTAGAGACCGGGATTACCCTGGCAAACAAACCAGAATCAATTCTTCGATTATTTGGTATTGTTGGCACAAGTTCGACAGCGAACAAATGCAGTGGAAGAGAGTGTATTGGTAGCCGGAGTGAATCGCCCCGGCCACGAGGAGAAAATCGCCACTTTAAGGAGAAAGGGAATGGCGATATGCACGCAAGGTTGCCAGTATTGTCTCCACAAGGGCCAACGCCCCCTCCACTATTTCCCAGGAACCTGTTTCCATCACTCCCTCTTGGTACTCTTGTACCCGCCGAGCGAAAGCGACAGTTGAGACCCGTGCCGGGCGAGGTGCAGCTGGATCTTCAATGCTCGGCCGGCAGAGGCTGTATGTTCAGAGAGCAAGCGCGCCCCACGCGGGCTATACTCATGTCAAGAGTCTGGATTACTCCCACTTCAGTCGAGCACGCTCCGAACTGGATGGCGCTGACGGAGGCGCATGCTCAGGCGGCGCCAGGCTCTGCCGCTGCTGCCACTGGGCGGGTTGGAGGTCGACTCGCCTGAGTGGCCTGAGGTCGCATAAAATGGCGTAAATTTATCCATTGAAGCTGTTTTGTAAAATTAAATTACTGTATATTCACACAATGCAAATGTTTATTTTGTGATCCCAAGATGCTCATTTATCACCTAATAATTTTAAACTTTCATAGGCCTTCGCATAACAAAACTACTCAAAAAAGTAAATTTACCATGCAGAATTAAAATGTCTGTTTCATGATGTGCCAAATGTACATTTACTATTTAATAAATTGATACACACCTAATTCATCATTTAACATATAGAGTCATTCCATGAGTCTAACACACTTTTTTGCCCGACCCCCTTCAAATCGCCCAATATTTTGCATGTTGGGGGTTCTACATGAGTAACCCCACAGTGAAATTTTGTTATCCAGTTAGTATAAATAACAAAACTATGGGGACGCTTAGTTTAGGCCTATACTTCTACTGTTATTTTCTCAATTAAATGCTGGTGTCGCCACTGCTTGGGGTTGCAGAATAGCATTCTAGCTTGCCCGCTCGCATTATTTTTTTCCCATTGTAGGTCGTTATAGGTCAGGTAGGTGAACTAATATATATGAATATGCATGCTGACTTCCCCTCGCAATCCGTCGCAAAAGCAGTGTTTGCTGCTTGTGGAATATGAATTGCCTGTGATGTGAAAGCTACGGTGTATACTTTAGTTCGTAGGCTTAAATCTCTTGGTATTTGTTCGAGACAGTGGAGTCGACACAGTAAAAAATTAATGGACTAATGTAATTATAAGCTCCAGTCAAATTCGAAGACCGTCAGACTATCGGAGAAAGAACTTTGAGGTTAGCACTACCTCCAAATTTTCTTCATTTTGGACCCTGTGGCTGCATTGATTCGAACCAAGCAGGTGAAATGATGAAATATAAGCAGGCATGAACATTTATGCATGCATTCTTTTTTTGGCCTACAGTAGTATAAGCTTTTTACTATTAGCCAAAAATTAGGTGCAGCATATTGATGCAATTAATGCTACGTTTAGTCTTATTACCCTTTCCCATTGCCAACATTACATAATCTATATCTTTAACAAGCTCTAGTAGACTATGTTGTTATACTTTTTTTAAAGGACATCATTTTTTATGTTTGTTCTAAAGTGGTTTAGGCCTACTTTGTAAATTGCAGTTTCGTCGCGGAATCAAAATTCATTTTTTGATAATCACATTTCACATTATTAAACAAATACAAGCCTCGTACTATAATGTATTTAAGGCGATCACAATTCCAAACATATAAAAGCTTAAGCCTAGGCATGCAAAGTGAAATTACTACACTCTTTACTTAAACTACTAATTAACAACAAAGCTTAATAACTAAATCCCATAATACATAGCATTGGTTCCCAACAATTAATAATTAAAATGATCAATATAACAATGTATAACAATAAGTGGTTGGGAGTTAGAGGTTCCTTGTCAGTTGTATCATTTCATCCTTACAAATTAGTGTTCTTAAACCTTCATCCTTGAGAATTGTTCTCTTGTCAATGCAGCTAGAACCTTTCTCACCGTTCTTATACATCTTTCCCAGGCTCCTCCATGGGAAGCAGTTGGTGGGTTAAAGCGCCATATAATTTGTCTTTGTTGGAAATGTTGGTGGGTGTGGTCTTGGCTCTAACCTTCAATTTGCAGCTCGCAGCTCTTTAATTTCCTTATCGAAATTTCCACCGTTATCTGAACGAATCTCTGCTGACATTCCTCGTCTCGCAATAAACCGTCTCAATGCATTGATGAATGATGTCTTCTAGAAGTACTGTTCTCATGTTTAAACATGTGAAAATTATACCATATCTTTTGACATTTGATCGACATTGTTATAAGGAAAAATTTGCCGAAGCAGTCTACTCTTACATTTATAAAATGGGGTTAACGCTGACATTGTTGAAGTGTAGGTGCCGTCATCTTTCGGCATTCAACACATTAGTGTACAACTGACCTTAAATTCACTCTTTGACGTATTTCTGCCAGTGTGTATTCTACTCCTGAAAGATCTGAATGCAATGCTATTCTACTTAATATTAAAGCACTGATGCCTGTGAAATTCATCAGTAAATTTACAGATAAAGGAACTCCTTTGGAAATTTACAGAAACATCTGCACCTACAGACATATCTGTTTCATAGACCTTTTCTGTAAAATTACAGATTTTAAAAATATGGGTCATTAATGGGTCAGCGTGACCCAAAAAATTGGGTCAATTATTAAATATTGGTCAATCTTTTGGGTCACATAAAATTCTGACCCGAATTTTGGGTCAAACCTAGAACAAACCCAGACTGGGCCAGGTTGACTCAATACTTTGGGCCAGTTAAATATGGGTCAAGTTTATTGGGTCATGGTAACCCAAATTTTTTATTTATCCAACCCCAGTTAACTCAATTAGGATTTATTTGACCCAAATTTTCAGGTCACCCTGTCAAGTGAATCTGTCTGTCTGTCACCCTGTCAGGCAGGAAACAATGAAAAGGGCCTACAAAAGAGTTTAATTATTATTTAATAAAAATAATAATAATAATAATAAATAATAATAATAAATAATAATTAATAATAATAATAATAAATAATAATAAAAAAAAAAAAATAATAATAATAATAATAATAATAATGTTTTATTGTGTTCTCTATTGATATTTCAACTGAAATATAGTCATTTATAAATCACAATTTTTAATTTAAAGCCCTGGGACTTCATCACACAAAACCCATTTATTGCTTAATTTTCAATTCTATATTATTATTTTTTATCTGGATCAGCAGATGACACAACCAAATTGACAAGTTTGACCCATAAACTGGGTTAATTTGACAAATTTTTTTCACAATCAGTGTTTTAACTTATGCTTAAAACATTTTTGCTCGCTAGCAAGTGAAAACTAAAAGTAATATATTGACTCCTGGCCACTGTTGACTGCTTTTACTAGTCTGGTTATATTACAGTTGTTTAATAACATTATCCAATAAAAAATTGTAAAACAAAAATATTTCATTCTGTATCCAATAATTATGGAAACACAAGTGCAAAGAGACTGCAGTTATTATACAAGTTTTAGGTTATTTAATTGCTACAAGAGAAAAAAAAAACTATTTAGGCATTTTATAAACAGGATTTTAGGGCCTTCACACACTATAACTGGAAATTAGGTGGACTTCTGTGTATTTCTGGAATTGATATAGGCCCAAAGTGCCCTAGTAGTAGTAGTAGTAGTGGAACTACCCGAGGTTCCATATTGCCACTTGCTTTCTCTCCTAAATGGTAGATAGCTTTCTGAATAAATTCCCATGTGGTAATTTATCAACGGTATAAACCAGTGGCAAATTTATGATCATTTCCTCATTTACATTGGTAGCTTGAAGGCCTTTAATGCGTGTGGTTTTTCCCAGTAGCATTCAGTTCCTCAGCTAAGTTCTTCGCTTTGCCGGTACTCCAGTAGATGATTGGAATCGAACAGGAATGGCCAGACCAGATTGAAAATTGCGATAGCATTGGCAATGGTAGATAGCATCAGCAGCATTTGTAATGGTTTCTTTAATTGATTCAACAATTCCAGAAGTTATGTATGTTGTTATTTAACTAAATTGTGTAAAAGATATATAACTTACTTCTGATGGATGAGTATTTCTTTCTACAATTTTTGCGTATTTGTTGTCCTGTCGTTTCACTTATGGTATTTATCGTGTCAGCTCTTTTTTGTAATTTGATTGTTGCAACATTATTTTTATCATCAAAATATCCATGGCAAAATGGGAACGTCACCAAACCGCTGGAACTTGCTTCCATTTTATAATTTTGAACATAAATTTAGTAATGTTTTATTTTTTAACACCTGGGTCAGTTCCTAGACATAAATAAATTACAATAGGCCTAGTATAATTTAAAACATTATAAAAAGGAATAATGCATTTTAAACAGCCAGACAATTTTACAGTACTGTAGTTTTAATCTGCAAATCATTAGTGACGCTACAAGGCCCCTGTGTGTCCCATACATTAACCCTTTCACTGCCATCTTCGCATAAATGCGAACACGATCCCTCTGGTGTAAGTGCTGATTTCGCATAAATGCGAATAGGCTCACTGTACAGCCAGTGCCGTTTTCGCATAAATGCGAACGGGTAAACGTCTCCTACAAATCGACCGCTAAACGGCTGTAGCAAGCCTAACCCACTCATATTTTTTATCGGTTAGAAAGCTAATGAAATTCTGAACATTTTGATGCCAGTTTTGCTATGGGTTGTTTTTTGAAAAGTTAGAGTAATTTCAGTTTGAAAATCAGATATGCCGAAAAAACGGTATTCAGCTGAGCTGGACGACGATGGATCGGATTTAAAACCAGAAATAAATGCAGATGAAATAGGTTTAGGCCTAGGCCTAGACGATGTAGGCCTAGAGGAAATGGATATTGACGATGACTTGCTCTCGAATAGTGATGACCAAAGTGATGAAGATGCAGATAGGCCTAGGCCTATGTCTGGGCCTGACGATCCTCCGGATCAGAACAACGATGAAGTAGTAGTAGGGCCTAGGCCTTGTGCAGTAGGCTTAGGCTATAAATAATCAGTTATTTTTTTCATATAAATATTGCCTAGGCCTATGCCATACATTGAGAGTCAACCTTGTCATTTTAAATTATATTATTTTTAATAAAAATATTCATATGTGTAATTAATAATTATTAATTCCGTTACTCTCTGGTGCCGTAATAAGTAATAAAAGTAATATAATAACAGTGATTCATAATTTTTACTGTTATTATTTAGAGGAGTATTTGTTATATAAGAAATATTATTTATATTTAAACATAATTTTAAATTACTTTTATATGATATTGTCCTAACGCATGTACTCATCTGTCTAGGCCTACTGTAGCCTATTTTTTTTAAGTCTGATGTACAATGCTTATTATCTACCGTATTGTT